>NC_089181.1:1371143-1546433 GCF_947507565.1 Oscarella lobularis | reverse complement strand
ACGCGTTTTCACACGCCCCTTCGACTCACCATTGCCAATCGTAGCGATTGCACGCGGACAGCCCGAAACGCCTGCACTCTTTCCACTGTCTATCGGTACGGATTCGCAGCAGCGTCAGTATTACCACTGATCAAGACTGCTCGCGATCGGTACTGATACTCGGGTCAAATCGGATATCATTAATCGGTATTTCCATTTCCAGAGAGTAGTACCCCCTTACTATATGCCAAAAAAACGGGGTTTTGTCCTTAATGACTTCGACGCTACGGCGTGTAGGGCACTCGCTCGAAAATACGAATGCCATCTTCAAAAACACGTTTCCTGCATAGCAACAATACATTCGAATTCTATAACTAACTTTTTGCAACCGGCCGGAAACGAATAATTTAATTACACCGCCGTTTTTGTCAAATAAACGGACCTCTACTACTGAGGAGCAAGTGTCTTCATACCCTGCCCGTTGCTAGGCTCGCCTACGCAAACTCCTCCCCTTTTGATGACGTTTGGCTGACGTCAATGATAACTAACAACTCAAGCGTGACACGTGTTATAGTTTGATATCAATAGTGACGCCACTAATGTGATTATTCGCAACTGCCCCGCCTAGGAATTAAGAAACGCGTGCCAACGCCCTAATTAGTTCCGCAGTCAAAAACTCTACATTTTCAGGGCTCCGAATACACTGAACTTGTCAGTCAATGCAATAGACTTCACTCTGTTTAGAAAATTTCGTCCAAGGAGCTATTTCAGCGAAACTACAGCGTTTTTTCGACTTTATACAACATTCCGGCGACCGTCGCTGTGTCGATCTCTAGTCCAACATTCCCTGCTTTTTATTACAAAGGCGATCGATGTCCTACGACGTCTCGATGGTCTCTAGTCGCGGTGACCTTGCATACACGCCTATTAGGCGTGGGGACACCTCCATAAATGAGCGCACGAGACGTCGACGCAGCGAGACTGCAAAATTTTTGTTTGCTAAAACTTTACTCCACAGCTCGTGGAAGGCAGTGCAAAATGAGAGCAAGAATACCTATCTATTAAAGTTGCCGTGAAATCTATTCGCTCCTTCCTTTCTTGTCCGCAAGTAACTGCGACTTGCTATGCGCGATTGGCGCGAAACCGTAGCACCTGGCGCGCCCACTGTTAAGTTGGACATAGGCTCCAGACGCGGTCAAAATTATTCTCTGCATACCGGGATCTCAACTATGCAACACCAAGGATACTACCGCGCACTGCCTGCTTCTAACCTGGGCAGATTTAAAGACCCGTTTTTTTTATATTTCGCGACTTCTACCTTCTAATGAAGTTAAGAACAACTATTCTACTTTACAGAAGCAACAAAGACGTCTTGACGTGCTCTAGTCGCGATGACCTTGCATACACGCCTATTAGTCGTGGAACACCTCCACAAATGAGCGCACGAGACGTCGACGCAGCGAGACTACCAAACCTTATTTGCTAAAACTCCACTTCACGGTTCGTGGAAAACACGGTTTAATGAGAGCAAGAATACCTATCTATTGGAGTTGCCGTGAAATCTCTTCGCTCCTTCCTTTCTTGTCCGCTGGTAACCGCGACTTTCTATGCGCGATTGGCGCGAAACCGTAGCGCCTGGCGCGCCCACTGTTGTTAAGTTGGACATAGGCTCCAGACGTGGTCAAAAAATTCTCTGCATACCGGGACTTCAACTATGATACTACCGCGCACTGCCTGCTTCTAACCTGCGCAGATTTAAAGACCCGTTTTTTTTATATTTCGCGACTTCTACCTTCTAATGAAGTTAAGAACGACTATTCTACTTTACAGAAGCAACAAAGACGTCTTGACGTGCTCTAGTCGCGATGACCTTGCATACACGCCTATTAGTCGTGGGACACCTCCACAAATGAGCGCACGAGACGTCGACGTAGCGAGACTACCAAACCTTTTTTTGCTAAAACTCCACTCCACAGCTCGTGGAAAACAGTGCAAAATGAGAGCAAGAATTCCTATCTATTGGAGCTGCCATGAAATCTATTCGCCCCTTCCTTTCTTGTCCGCAAGTAACCGCTACTTGCTATGCGCTCACGCTCTGCTATTGGCGCGAAACCGTAGCGCCTGGCGCGCCCAATCTGAATTCGAGCTCCAGACCCCGCCGAGGTAATTCTCTGCATACCAGGACTTCAACTATGCAACACCAAGAATACTACCGCGCACTGCCTGCTGCTAACCTCGGCGGATTGATTAATTAAGCATTGTGGTGTTTTCATTTTTTTTCGATTTTTACCTTCCAGTAAAGTTACGATCAACTATTCTACTTGACAGGCGCAGCGACTAAACACTTCGTTTCGATATCGCACCTTTTCGGAGCGTCGTACGCGGTTCGTTCTGTCTCTGATTACTTTTTACCTTGTTTGAAAACACTTTGGCTAATTTTGGAGTCGTGGAAGTCGGGTTAGAGGCCGTTCGTGCATAGCAACGATTTCGTATTGGAGGTCACGAGAGTGTCTGCGCGCGTTCAACCACCGCTATCGCCCAGATCGCCTAAAAATGCTTACTTTATTTTTTTCTGTTCGTATTTGATTTATGCTGTTCGCATTTAATTTATGCTGTTTTATAATTGTACATTTATTCTTTTCGAAGACCATTTTATATACAAGAAGAATGGTAGTATGAACGGTTCCCGTATATCCGTGTGGGGTAAACCGTTTTTCCTTGGTTTTCCTTGAAAATCCGTTTACCCTACCCAGACATACGGGCATCCGACACATGCAGAATTGTTGCAGGAGAAGGCGCCGGCAGGTCAATAACAACTGTCCTACTACAACTAGTAGGGCATGACACCGCAAGATGAGACTCTGTGCAATTGATAAGCAAAGTATATTTTAAAAATAAATTTACAATTACAAAAAATTGTACAACTGTCAGCAACTGCTGCTCCTGCGTATTCGAGATGGTACTCCGTGCAAATCATCTCTAGAGCGACTTCTAACAATCGGTGTCAGAATTGATCTACAGGTCAACGTAGCCTTCTTCAAATCGTCAAGCTGATTGGCGCTCAATGAAACTCATGCAATGTCGACCAGACGCTATAAAAACTCTTCATGTCGTCTTTTTCCACGTGCCTTTTCCGTCTTGCGTACTTCCTCATCGAAGAAGTCTTTCCCTCACTCCTCAATAACTGTGACACTAATTCAGTATGCACTAGAGACCTGCAGGGCATGTTAGCAACGGATACTGTGACAAGACCAGTGTTTTTAACAACATCACATACGTGAAACACCAAAAAAGCGCGACAAAATGTCTGTTCAATTTCCTATCACTATCAGCCTCGACATATAGGTCACGGATTTCAATCTAGCATGAAATTCCCTACACTTGACCAAAGCTTCTTGCAAATTCGTCGCGTTGTCGCGCAGATTCTTGACGTCGCCTGGAAGGCTTGACTAGGTGACGCAAACGCTGTACCTATTGCTCACATTTTTCTTTCCTCTATAGATCTTACGACGATACGGTATGATAGCGAATTTCGTACATCTTGACATCCAGCTTGGTCGTGTTCAGATCCTTCACGTTAGGTTGCCCAATGGCACTTTCATCCGACCTGAATCGCCCATAAACTCTGGACTATGGCCAATTGAACTTAAAACACTCGAGTACAAATCATCGAGAAGCTAATTCAAAAGCTGAATCACAGCCGAAGCACACTGCTTTGGCGTTGCGTCAAATTCAATCAGTTCCTCCGCCTTCTTCATGCTCGTCATCTTCACAAGAAAAAAATTCGCTACACTAGTATTAGTAATTTCTTCTTTACCAAACGTTCGCGCGTGTTCTCCAAAATAGTGAGAGATCTCAAGCGATAGCTCGTCTTCCCACTGGCACGTGACCGTGCACCAAGGCTTGTTGTCGCTCCACGAGATGTAGTAGTAGAAGTTGCCGTTGTACGAAGGAGTGCATGGACCCCTCCGCCATAGACGGTATCGGCATGCCTGAACCTTCGAAATTATTTCCGTAGCTGCCTTTGAAGAAAAAATCATGACGTCAAAAGGAGAAAAAAATAGACGTGGACTATCTATGTTGACTTCAAACGATATCAAGCCGTCTACCATTGTGGCGTCAAAGAAAACGACGTTGAGCGTGAACTTGAGACGTCTCATGTAGGGCTGCGCGCAGTAAGTGATCAAAGACATAACTGAGACCTTCCTCGTCGACCGTACCACAATTCGAATTTCATCACCGCTCATGTCCAACACGGCCTCCTTTGGATAGGTTCTTAGCGTTGTGGCCACTTCGACTAGAGCGCAACTTCGGTAGACAGCGACACGTCACAGTCCGTGATCATATTCCCATAGCTATCCAAGCCAGCCGGCAAATTTAAGCTCTCATGGCGGCAGCAGCAGCAGCACAGTTAAACTGTGTTGAGTACTTGTCACAGAGGTCAAGACGAATACGTGAACGAGAAAACCTCGCCAAAAATTCAACCCACAGCAAATGTTTTCTACAACAATTGTAATTGTGAGACTACTGTAATTCAATTTTCTCTAGAGGTATGTTAGGTATGTTAGCAACAAACTTCTTCTTGGATCTCGATCTCAGCCAATGAGACAATCGTACTGGCTATGTGCCTTGTCAAGGAGAATTGCACTTGTAAACAAGTGAGTTATAAAATACATCATTGCTGACTGCGAACTTGAGTTTGCATTACAGGAAAGGAAAACTACGAATGCTACGTTATTGAACTTAGTCCGGAAAAAGTTTACGGACATCATGCCGCCCAAACTAAAATCGGATTTTATGGCGCAACCAGCGTATTTGCGCACGTTCCGAGGAAATGACAGATGCGCAAATATGATGCACTTTACTGTAATCGCAGATACAGTTGAAACCGGTGAACTTTTTCACCTGGCTAAGCTGCTCATCAAAACAAATCATTTACTTATTGGTACTTGTACATATCGAGCAGACGCCCACTTGTTACGACAATATCACCACCAAGGAACTACCTTCTGGTGCTCGTCACTAAGTAAGTTCTCCCGTCGTCTCTTGTATGGCTAATAGCTCTATGCTAGAAACTGCTGGAAGTTTTTGCAAAAAAAGTCAATGCAAGATTAAATAACAGTGTACTGTGCTGTAAGTAGACATCTACATCTGTATCATATAACGAACGTTTTCTCGGTATACACTAGTGCGGTCTAAAGCGTCGCGGCAGTCATGGAGGACACCGTTTTTATGTCATAGATCTCACTTGACGACGACAGGTCCCTCAAAAGGAGCCCCGCTCAACTGTTCCGTTCTCTGCTTCACTCCTAGTTCGTGAAGGTGCACGTCTCTGCGAATCTGTGTGCGCGATTGACATCGTTAACGCGTTAGGCGATCTCGCTTTTTTTTCGCAACCTTTCCTTTTAGCTCGATGGCAAAACTACTGCATGGGCGTAGCGAAATAGTCAGCGAGGAACCTTCATAGATCGAGGCTGCCATGGCTGCGATGGATCCAGATGAACGTTTACGCCGACATAACCTCTTGTTGCATTTATCCGGGACACATCTTTTGTGTAGTTTCGTGCCGCTTGCGTTTCTCTTCGCTGTAAGTTCTCCTCTGTTATCCGTGGTTCATCACGCCGCGTCTAGGGATAAAACACTCCTGTCTGTCAGTTGTACTAGAAATACAACAGTCTGCCGTTGGCAATGTACAATAACGCAGCTGCTGCCTTGAGACCTTTGCTTTACGCCTTTCAGATTCAATAAAACTATACTATTCTGCGAAATTATTCCTTCGAAAACAAAGAGTATCAAGCGAGTGAAAATTTGAGTGCGACACAAAGTCTTATTGCTCTACGAAATTAATTAATTAATTAATTAATTAATTAATTAGCGTTGTTGTTTAGTTTAAGCATTTAAACGTTCTGATGGCGCCGTTGATTGTGAAAGAGATGAACTAAAGCGTCACTGGAAGAGTCTCCACATGGTGACGACGAACGTCAAAATTCTATTACCATTTCTTTCACGTGAGATCACGTTTTCACTGTTAACGCAGCGATGATAGCGATTCGAGTTGTCTTTCTGCTCGTCTTTATTCGTTCGTTTTCATCTGCCAATTTTGCTGACGGTGACAACGGCGTCGATCGAATGTACGGCGATTTGCCTGGCATGCCAGTGACGTTGCATTCAACTGATAAACCGTCTGTGTGCGCTCAAATGTGCGAGAAAAACGCTCAGTGCGTTTGTTGGGCGTACTGCAAAGCCAATTGCTCGGGAGGCAATGACAATTCTAAGCCGCTTTGCTATCTGAAAGGAACCTTAATGAAGCAAAATGCGAATCCTTGCCGGGTAATGAATCCTACATATGTATTGGAAGATCAGAAGATACCGAACAGTTTTTCAAATAGGTGTCTGGTGTAAAGAACGCCACTTTGCTTCCTTTCACATACAAGCCTCTTTCACTTGTGGCGATTCAGCCTCAAGGTGCTGTACCGCTCTTTATGTTTGAAATTGACATACAATTAGTTTTCTTAGGGTGGTTGAAGAATCAACTTAAAATTCAGGCGGACGGTCTTTCTGGCCACTTGTCTAAGTTTTGGGTAGACGTGGCAAATTCGAGTTGGATTGGCGGCAAAGGAGATACGTTTGTTCATCAAGAAACGCCGTACTGGCTCAACGGCTTTGTTCCACTTGCGTTTCAACTAGAAAGCGACAATCCTGAGTTGCTAGCTCAAGTTCACAAATACCTCGACTACATCCTAAGTCATCAGAGCGCTGACGGATGGCTCGGGCCTGAAGACGAGAAGGACGGCAACATGTACTGGTCAAAGTTCCCAATGCTCTTTGCTTTACTTCAGGTGCAGCCCGTCTAATGTGCCTGGTTTGAAAAAATTATTACTGCGACTTCTTTGTTTAGTATTACGAAGGAAATAGTAGCGACTCGCGGATTATACCGGCTATTATGAAATTTTTGCACGTAGCTCATCAGAAAATGTTTCAGGTGCCTCTTGGTGGTTGGTGAGATTTCGTATTTTGGTTTGTGCACAGATTTTCCGTTAACTTTCTTTCAGGTCAGCAGCCAGATGGCAAGATTTGGCTGTGTCGTGTCATTGGCTAATTGAATATGGATCGACCGGGGAAGAGCAATTCTTGTGGGATGTGGCTGAATTGGCCAGTCAACAAGTCAGTCTCTTGACACGTTTGCAGTGTATTTCTGCTTATTTTTAACAAAGGGGTTCGATTGGAAAAGCTACTATGCTGGCGACGATTTTCCTACTCAGGCGGCGACTCGAATGGACATGTACAACCACGGAGTCAACGTCGGTCAATCTCTGAAATCAGGAGCTATCTGGTTGGCGATGACAGTTTTTTTTGGTGTTATGCTATTTTTTGAAAATCAGGTATCGCCAATCGAAGAACGAAACAGACCGGAACAGCTCCTATCAACGCGTTGAAAGGCTTTATAAGTACCACGGACTTGCAAGTGGCATATTTGCTGCTGACGAACACTTGGCCGGCAAGATGCCTTCAAGAGGTAGGAAATCATAGTGCAGGCTGTTTCTTTGACTGCTTTTCGCCAAGCGTTTTACGGTAGTTATGCCGCCTTCCCAATTTATGGAAAGGATTGATTAGTTCTTTGTGGTTGATTTCGGTCTAAAACGACGGTATTGCATACACACGAGTTTGTCGTTCTCACGACTTTATGGCCTATTGTCTGTACTATTGATAGTGCTCTCCTACTGAAATAGAACGAATTGTTAGTATTTCTCAATGTGTAATCCGGTTTATTGCATTTAGGCACAGAGCTGTGTGCTGTGGTGGAAACGATGTTTTCTTTAGAGATGATTTTCGCCGTCACAGGCGATCCAATGTTTGGTGCAAAAATTATTGACATTCACGCTTAGCTGCCATAACGATTGTTTTAGCTGAGCTTGCAGAGAAGATCTGCTACAATTCTCTTCCGGCTACATTGACGCCAGACATGTGGGCGCATCAATACCTACAACAGACAAACGAAGCAAATGCCGTTCACTTGGACAGTCACGTGTGGGCAAGCGATGGGCCTGATTCCATTTTGTTAGTCATTAGTCTGGCTGCGTGTGTTCGCTTATTTCTGTATACTTAGATATGGACTAGAACCCAATTACGGATGCTGCACGGGTAAAAAAAGGCAAATAAATAATGTCATTTATATTCTGACGTGTCTTGCCAGGCAATTTCAATCAAGGCTGGCCGAAGTACGTGTCTCACATGTTCTTTTCAACTCTGAACAACGAACTGGTAGCTTGACACGTCAAGTTTATTAGGATTGTCTGTATCACGTTTTATTACCATTAGGTCATCGGAATGTACGCTCCAGCCACGGTTCGGCACACCATGAATAATAAGAACGGTGACGTAGTGGACGTCTCCGTCGACACAGAATATCCTTGGGACGGCAATGTGACTATAAAAACATGGACAGTCTCGTCAAGCGCCTATAACGTTCACCTTCGAATTCCGTCTTGGGCTGGTGGCAGTACAGTTGCCGTCAACCGGTCGGAACCGAAGACCGTACAAGCAGGTAAGTACAAGATTCTTCTGCATTTCCAAATGGATAGTTTCTCATTTCTGGTTTTTAGGGACTATCACTCCTGTAAGTTGTACTGGTAATACAACAATCAGTCTCCAATTGGCAATGAAAATGAGAATTGAAAGGCGATACAATAACGCTGCTGCTGTCTATAAAGGGTTTGTAGATTTCGATGCGCTGGAGATAACCGAATGTCCTTTATACAGACCTTTGCTATACGCCCTTGAGATTGGAGAAAACTATACTGTTCTGCGCAATTATTCCTTTGAAAGCAAAGATTATCAGGTGAGTGAGAAATTCGAGTGCGATGCGTTTCACAAGCCAACGCTACAGATTCTGAATGCGACAGTTTGGAACTACGGTCTTTGGCTTGATGACGATTCTAATCCAGAAAAATACCTGGAATATTCTTACAGGGGATTTCAGTCAAACGCTCCGCCCTTTTCTGTTGCAGGCTCTCCAGCAATGATCAAAGCGAAAGTAACAAAGAAAAGGAGGCGGGGTCTAGCTTTTGAAATTTATCAATTTTTTTAGGGCCGTGTTCTTCCTTTTTGGGGCTATGATCGCGGATCCGCCGCTGCTCCGCCTACCAGCCCTGTGAACGTATCATCGACTGAGCCAATGGACGACATCACTTTGCTACCGTTTGGTGCCACAGAATTGCGCATCGGTGAACTTCCGACACTTAGACCTAATGCAGGTTAGATTCACTTGGCTTCTCTATGTCTGTCTTTGGAATTTTGATTGCTAAGCAGCTTTCATTTTCTTTGGTAGGATTTACCGTAATTCGTGATTAGCAGCTCACTAACTACGTCTAATTTCTCTCCGAAATTACCATTTTTGATAGCGCCGTTGATTGCGAGAAAGATGAAATGAAGCGTCACAGGAAAATCTTTGCTGCACAAGATGACAACGAATGCCAAAAAGTCATTATCTTTCTTTCACGTGAGATCACGTTTTCTCTCTAAACCCAGCGATGATAGCGATTCGCGTTGTCTTTCTGCTAGCCCTTTTTCTTTCGTTTGCATGTGCCGATTTTGCCGACGGTGACGACGGCGTCGATCGAATGGACGGCGATTTGCCTGGCATGCCAGTGACGTTGCATTCGACTGATAAACCATCTGTTTGCGCTCAAATGTGCGATAAGAACGTTCAATGCGTTTGCTGGGCGTACTGCAAAGCCAATTGCTCGGGACGCAACGACGATTCTCAGCCACTCTGCTATCTGAAAGGAACCTTGATGAAGCAAAATGCGAATCCTTGCCGGGTACCGCATCAAAGTGAAAATCAGAAAGAGAACTGCATGCTGTCTTGTTTTTCAAATAGGTGTCTGGCGTGAAGAACGCAACGTTGCTTCCTTTCGCATACAAGCCTCTTTCTCTTGTGGCAACTCAGCCTCAAGGTGCCCCTTTCCATTGTTCTTAATTTGGAGTAAGTTGTTCAGTGTCATTTTCTCAGGCTGGTTGAAGAATCAACTTAAAATTCAAGCTGACGGTCTTTCCGGCTATTTGTCCAAGTTTTGGGTTGACGTGGCGAACTCAAGTTGGATTGGCGGAAAGGGAGACACGGGTTTGCACGAGCGAACGCCTTATTGGCTCAACGGCTTCGTTCCACTTGCGTTTCAACTTGAACGCGACAATCTCGATTTGCTAGCTCAAGTTCACAAGTACCTTGACTACATCCTAAGTCATCAGAGCGCCGACGGATGGCTTGGGCCTGAAGACGATAAAGACGGAAACATGTACTGGTCAAAGTTTCCTATGCTCTTCGCTTTGCTTCAGGTGCAGTCTGTCTCACGTCTCAAAAAAATTACTACTGCATGCTACTTCTTCCTTTAGTATTACGAAGGAAATAGTAGCGACACGCGGATTATACCGGCTGTTATGAAATTTTTGCACGTAGCTCATCAGAAAATGTTTCAGGTTCCTCTTGGTGGTTGGTGAGATTTCACATTTTTGTTTGTACACAGATTTTTTCCATTACCGTAGCGTTCTTTCAGGTCAGCAGCCAGATGGCAAGATTTTGCTGTATCGTGTCATTGGCTCATTGAACACGGATCAACGGGCGAAGAGCAATTCTTGTGGGATGTGGCTGAATTGGCCAGTCAACAAGTCAGTCTAGCAGCTTGTTTATAATGTAGTCTTGCTGATGTTTGGATAAGGGGTTCGATTGGAAAAGCTACTATGCTGGCGACGATTTTCCTACTCAGGCGGCGACTCGAATGGACATGTATAACCATGGAGTCAACGTCGGTCAATCTCTAAAATCAGGAGCAATTTGGTTGGAAGCTATATCATTTGCTGTTGATGTGCGATTTTATAAAATTAGGTATCGCCAATCGAAGAGCGAAACAGACCGGAACAGCTCCTATCAGCGCGTTGAAAGGCTCTACAAGTACCACGGGCTTGCAAGTGGCATATTTGGTGCAGACGAACACTTGGCGGGCAAGATGCCTTCAAGAGGTAGTTAGAACTTACAGCGGACGTCCGTTTTCTGTACATTCACTGACTTCATCTCTAGGCACTGAGCTGTGTGCTGTTGTGGAAACCATGTTTTCCTTAGAGATGATTTTTGCTGTCACAGGCGATCCAATGTTTGGTATAAGAAATCGTTGGAATTCATGCTGTTTTTGCTTTACAATCTTTTTTAGCCGAGCTTGCGGAGAAGATCTGCTACAACGCCTTGCCGGCTACATTGACGCCGGACATGTGGGCGCACCAATACTTACAGCAGACGAACGAAGCAAACGCTGTTCATTTGGACAGTCACGTGTGGGCGAGCGACGGGCCTGATTCCATCTTGTTAGTCCTTACTCTCTAACGGCATGTGCCTACTTAATTAATTCTGTTTGATTAGGTACGGGCTGGAACCCAATTACGGATGTTGCACGGGTATACTTGGAAAATAATGTTAATTAATTATATAGTGTGGCATAATTGTTTCGCAGCCAATTTCAATCAAGGCTGGCCCAAGTACGTGTCTCACATGTTCTTTTTGACGCCAAACAACGAACTGGTAGATCGCTTACGCACGTGAAATCAAATTTAAATTTATGTAATTTTTTATTAGGTCATAGGAATGTACGCTCCAGCTACGGTTTGGTACACCATGAATGATAAGAACGGCGACGTAGTAGACGTCTCCGTCGACACAGCGTATCCTTGGGACGGCAACGTCACCATAACAACATCAACAATTTCGTCCAGCACTTACAACATTCACCTTCGAATTCCGTCTTGGGCTAACGGCAGTACGGTTGCCGTCGACCACAAAGAGCCAAAGACTGTACAAGCAGGCAAGGATGAGATACTTTTACTGCATTTTCAAAAACACTAATTGCATATTTCTGGTTTACAGGGACTGTCACTCCTGTTAGTTGTACGGGCAATACAACAATCAGTCTCCAATTAGCAATGAAGATGAGGATTGAAAGGCGCTACAATAACGCAGCTGCTGTCTATAAAGGGTCAGTCGATTTTCATGCGTTTGAGGTAGTGGAACGTTCCTGTCTTAGACCTTTGCTATACGCCCTTCAGATCGGAGAAAACTACACTGCTCTTCGAAATTATTCCTTTGAAAGCAAAGATTATCAAGTAATTAGGAAATTGAAATGGGCCACGTCTCAAAAACCCGTTGTACAGATTCTGAATACGACAGTTTGGAACTATGGTCTTTGGCTTGACGATGATTCTAATCCGGAAAAATACCTGCAATTTTCTTACAGGGGACTTCAGTCAAACGCTTCGCCCTTCTCTATTGCAGGCTCTCCAGCAATGATCAAAGCCAAAGTAACAAGAAAGGAGATGCCCTCAAATTTTTTTTTCCAACTTTTTGTGTGTAGGGCCATGTTCTTCCTTTTTGGGGCTATGATCGTGGATCCGCCGCTGCTCCACCTACCAGTCCGGTAAACGTATCATCGACTGAGCCAATGGACGACATCACTTTGTTACCGTTTGGAGCCACGGAATTGCGCATCGGCGAACTTCCCACGCTGAAACCAGGCACTGAAAAGTAAAAATTCGCTTCTGTACCGTGATTGTGCTGTTGTCTGCTGCTGTATGTTGTTGGCTCTTGACTCCAGCACGGATACTTCTAGTATCCGTGTCCCAGGAGACTCCAGGGTGTTGGCTTGCGTGCGGTAAAGCATCTTATCCGGGCTCGAATGTAGTTTCTGGAAAGTTCGCGGCGTCTTCAACGAGTCGGAATGGCCAAGTGGGGCGAAGGCGATCCTCGCTGGATAGTAGAAGAACGACGCGACGCGCAGAACGTCAACAATTGGCACTGGTAAGCCATTCTCATAGAGAAACGTCGACACGTTGCATCGGGATTGACAAGGACGGAACGCGACGCGACCGACTGGTCGAAAAAAGAGCTGAAGAGACTTCTCCAGGGCATCAAAGTCGAAGGAATCGAAGGTAAAAGAATGACAACGTCTCAATCGACTCCCAAATCGGTTCGTTTTCGAAGGCAAATGCGAAACGACGGATCTTTCGAAGATCGAGGGAGAGGCGAGCGTCAAGTGAGTTGCTCTGCTCGACGAGATTTAATATGCGATCAAACTGAAATCATTTTAGCAATCGCAAAGCGAAGCTGATCAGTTTTTACGAATGGCACGCCGTCATTGAATGGAAAGGTGCGCCTAATGACCACGCCCCCGCACTATTTTTTGCCAAATGTTTGATCGAAGGAACGGTGGCCGGCGACGACGACGATTTGCCCATTCGAGGTACAATCGAAATTCCGAATTTCAGCGAAGAATACGATGCAGACGAATTGGAAGTGGGCTCAGGATAATTGATAAAAATTCATTTATATATTGAGTCTCAATTAATTAAGATTGTCGTTAAATTGACGAAGAGCTCGGATGAGAATTGCGGGGGAGATAAACTGAAACAGTTAATGAGAACCAAGGGGGCGACGCTCATCAGGAAGGCGATCGATTTCTACATTCAAAACCTACGAACAGGTTCTTTTAACGCTTAAAAATCGCTTCGCATGCTTTTAGATCATTATTCCGTGTTAGAATTTTCCAAGGGTATGCTACTTCCGAGACATACGTCTGTGGAAGAGAGCCCCTCTGGAGATGTGCCACCTTCTAAAGAGACCAATGCATCTTCGTTTAAAGTGAGCACTTTTATTTAATTAGTATGACATGCTTGTATTTTTATGTGGGATTCTTAGAACGGATCGTCGTCTCCTTCGCAACCTGCAACGTCTCGTGCGTTTTTTTGACTCTTCCTCGCATGTGTCTCTTTTATTTTCTCTTTAGGACCACCCGTGAAAACGAAAACAAAGAAACTTTTTCTTAGCGAAGAATTCAAAACGTCAGCTGATGAACTATATGAAACATTCGTAGACAAGCAGGTGCAGTGGAGAGGTTCCGTTGAAATCATAGCATACGATCAATTTGTTTGGTTTCTTGTATAGAGAATTGAAGCATTTACCAATGGACCAGCCGATGTATTAGCCGAACGAGGAGGAAAATTCTCCTTGTACGGCGGCAACATTCGGGGAACATTCTCGGAATTGGTACTAAACAGAGTACAAGCTATTAGTATACTGCAGCTGAGACGTGTGCCGCTTTGCGTAGGTGCCTAATAAAAAATTGTCTCTAAATTGGCGTCTAAAGGAATGGCCTGATGGTAAGCATACAGCTGTCTGTGCAGTGGGAACCCCCATCTGTTACATACATCTTTAGGTCACTATTCTAAAGTTGTTTTGGATTTTGAGCAAACCTCCGATAGTACTGTTCTGAAAATGAGTCAGAGTGGCGTGCCTGATTTTGATCTCGATCGCACTGAACGAGGTTGGAAGGAGAAATACTGGAGAGCAATTAAAATGACATTTGGTTTTGGGGCAAGTCTTTTTTGAAGGCAATGTTAGTAGAGCATTTCAACAGCGCTGTACTGTGGAGTTTGCGATAAAATAAAGATCAACAAAGGGGTTACATATTGGGTATACGGGTTTAGGATTTCACGTGATCTGCTTCGCCTACGTTTTTCGATGTTGAGAACTCTTGAATTGGTGCTATTTTCGGCTGCTGCTGCTATTTTAGGTCTGATATCGCTGCCTGTTCGCTATCGACTAATGAATTTGGCTTTGCAGGCGCTAACAACGCTGTTCAGATGTGCTATAGGAGCTACACCAATGGCGTGCTGTACAGGGGTACAGAAAGTCGAGCAAAGTATTTCTCGAAGAGCGAAATGTGTCAGAAGTGGACAGACACAAAGCCTAACGCCCACAGTTACGCTGCTGGTGACTATCCTGGTCTAGGAGATCACAACTACTGCAGAAATCCGGATGTTAATGGATCAAGAACACGGCCATGGTGCTACTACAACGGGACACAAGGATGGGGTTACTGTGATGATGTCCAACGCTGTTCGAGTAAGGCCATCATCTGTTGTGAATACATCTATCTATCTATCTATCTATCTATCTATCTATCTATCTATCTATCTATCTATCTATCTATCTATCTATTTATTTCACATAAATATATTATTTATTTATAGATCAAACTTGCTACAGTGTCATCGATAAAGGAGGTAGCTATTCAGGTTACCAGGATCGTGTTACTGTCAATGGGAAACAGTACCAGTGCCTAAGTTGGAAAGACGCCTTTAAAAATGTTAACTTTTCTGGTTGGTCTGGTCTCCAGCACGCGGTGGGCATCATTGCGCCGTCAAATGGAAGCTATTGCAGGAATCCAAATTTTGTTTACAAAACGCCGTGGTGCTATTACAAAGCTCCTTCGCCTAAACGCAGTATGGGCGACACTATCAAGAATGCTACGTGCAACGTTCCCAGGTGCATTGGCGGTAGGCATGCCTTCAATAATCAAACTTTCATTGTAGAGAGCTTATACTGTAGATGTTGGAAACGTACCTAAGACGTGCGGAGGGACGGGAGATGGAAAAGCGTGCGTCTTTCCGTTCAAATACAAAGGATTTACTTTTATTAACTGCACTTCGTACGAGAGAGGTGCACTGTGGTGCGCAACGCTGACGACTTCAGATGGGGTTGTCGCGAGATGGGGACACTGCAATTGCGGAACGCCGACGATCTCCACATGGCCAACAGCAACTCAATCTTCAGTCTCGACGACGAGGAAATTGCCGACTACCCAATGGCTCCCTACTCGATCTGCAACGACTCACGCTTCGTCGCCAACGTCAGCTCAATCTTCAGTCTCGACGACGAGGAAATTGCCGACTAACCAATGGCTCCTTAAGACTCACGCTTCGTCGCCAACGTCAGCTCAATCTTCAGTCTCGGCGACGAGAAAATCGCCGCCGACTACCCAATGGCTCTCTACTCGATCTGCAACGACTCACGCTTCGTCGCCAACGTCAGCTCAATCTTCAGTCTCGACGACGAGGAAATTGCCGACTACCCAATGGCTCCTTAAGACTCACGCTTCGTCGCCAACGTCAGCTCAATCTTCAGTCTCGGCGACGAGAAAATCGCCGCCGACTACCCAATGGCTCTCTACAACGACTCACGCTTCTTCACCAACGACAACTCCATCTTCAATCATCTCGACGACGAGGAAATCGCTCCCTACTCGATCTGCAACAACTGACGCTTCTTCAACGCCGTCGTCACGAGGGTCAATAACTCAAGGAACAACGACGGCTCAAACATCGCCGACGCGGAGATTTACGACTTATCAGTTAACGACCCAGAGGCCAACGGGTCAACACAAGACAGCTACGCTTCGCCTGCAAGTTTCAACGCAATCGACTCAAGCAGCCTCAACAGCGCATTCTACAACTCTGGTTCCAGTAGAAAACGACTCTAATTCTGCGCTGCCGGTAGCCGTGGGATCAGGCTGCGGAGGACTCGTGGTGCTAATTCTAGTCGTTGCGGCGATCATGTATAGGTAGTTTATTTTAGGGGATAGATACTTTACATTTGTGAGGGAAACTGTTTAGGTGGCGAAAGCGATCTTCTGCTTCATCGAATAAGTTCGATGCGTCTGATTTAGACGCGAATCCGTATTACGGACGTGACCTGCGGCCCGTCAATCTTCAGCCGCTTCCACCACGAGGCCGCAACGAAGAAGCCGAGTATTCTTACGTCGAAGTTGAAAAATTTCAAAGCAAGCAACAGTCTTCTTCAGATTTGGATCGGCCTGGAATAAAACGCGGCGAAATAGACAGGGATTTCGGGACTCAGGCTTCGTTATACAGCACTCTTCACGAGAATGACGAAGCGTTGAAAGAGAAAGAAAACCCGTCAACAGCGATTGAGAAGGACTCTTCTTTCTACGACACCCTTTGTCATGACGAAACGTCGTCGACGGCTTGCCAGAACGCTTTGTACAATGTTATCCGTCGTGATGAAGCTGTTTCTAAACGACCAGACGAGGAATACGATCACATCGAAACTTCAAACAGACTTGGCGGTAAACATTGAAATGTTTCCACGTTGTTTACCTAATGTCGTTCTCTGTCTGTGGGCGTGCATTCTTCTCCCGGATTGCCTGGCGCGTGATCCTCTACATAGTACTCGCACGAGGCGTAACTCTGCTGGTACGACGACAGCACCTCTGAATCTCGTTCTTGGACGACTTGTTACGTCACTCGATTGCGTGTCGGTTCTCACGTACTGGCAGTCAAATCAGAGGCATGGATTTCTCTCGATTGGCCTTCATGCTTTATTTGGCGTCGAGTTTCTCTACGATCTCCTGTGCGTATTAAAGTTAGATTGCCTACGTCTAATATTTCGTGCTTTAGGTTTTGTTAAGAGTGCGTGCGAGGGAAACGATGTCAGGTTGAACCCACAAGCTAAATTGAAATTGCTTATTGAAAGGTCTTTTTTCAGCATTTCGTGTTTTGGGAGTCAAGTCATATTTGTGTCCTCCGCGACGTACAAGGGCCTCGCAAGCGCACTACGGCTATGTCCATCTCTACTCGTAGCAGATCCCAGCTGCTCTAGTTTGGAGTAAGTCGTCTCAATTGGATTTTTTGTCAATTTTAGACACCGTTTCTTTGTAGCGTACGAGAGGCTGTCGAGGCAGCATGCCAATTTCAGAAATCTTGTTCTATTTCTGCTTCTAATGTTGTCTTTGGAAAAGATCCATGTCCAGGGAAAGTCAAATACTTGGAAATTACATACACGTGTCCGTCAGGTAGGAACTAATAGTATCACTGTTGATGCAGTTGATAATGCGCGTCTTTTTTCACAGCCGTTGGCGCTCAGTCGCCACCGACTCTCACTCGAGTCTCGTCATCATCAGCAACAATGAAGTGGTCTCAGCATTCATCATACGACTACTATCAAGTGGAAAGGAAGGCAGTTCCCGAGGTTCCTGGTGCCGTTCTCGGGAAACACTTTGAAGGCAGCGGCTATGTTGAGTTTAAAAGTGGAGTGTTTAGCGGCGGAAAGACGTTCACAATCAGCCTGTCGCTACGCACGACTAACGAGGACGGTCTTATATTTTTCGCTGGTCGCGACGGTGACGACGACGATGGATTGGAGTACGTAGCACTTTACATGAACTCTGGTTTTCTCAACTACCAGTTCAGCAACAACGCACTTACTGTCGTTCGTTTGCCTTCTTCTCGACGGCTTGACGATGGAGAGTGGCATCGCATCGTTGCTTTGAAAGACGGCAAAATGGGGCAGCTGACTGTTGATGATAAGATTTTCCCCGGCGGCAGTACTGCTTTCCATAGCAATGAGGTTGATGTCAGCACCATCTACATTGGTGGTTTTCCATCAAGAGCATCACCAGGATATAGTGTGTTTCCTTCACCGTATTCTTTTGCCGGTTGTCTCTACAACGTGTCGTTGGCCGGGCAAGAGCTGGACTGGTCGCAGAACGTCAGCTACTCGCCAAACCGATGGGATGACGTTGGATGTCCTGTATCGCCTCAGAAAGGATACCTATTTAGAGGAAATGGGTACGTTTCGGTTTCCTCTGCTCGGCTTGCAAGCGGTTCATACATCAGCTTTGGAATGGACATACGCACAACTTGGCCGTACGGATTGCTGATGGCTTCAATGGTCTACAAAAGTTCAAGTTCCAACTTCTTCTTTTTGGAAATCGACGGAAGCGGATTGGTGATGAAGTTCAATAACGGATCAGGAGCTGTTGGCCGAGTAGAGGCAAACTTCAAGCAACAGAGAGTCAGTCTGTGTGACGGTTTGTGGCATCGAATAGATGTTGTGACTAATGCAACTCATCTGACAATCAGCATCGATCAACGAGCAATGGCTTTTAAGCACGACAGTGCGGCGTCAACGCTTGGACTGGCGTTCAATAGTTTTAAATATAACTACGTCGGTGGTCTACCGACCGATGCCGATGATACTGCGTTGAAATACGGCGTGAACACAAACGGATTCAGCGGCTGTTTGAAGAATTTCTCGTCGGGAGGCAAAACTATTGATTTCAGAAGTCAAGGAGCGAGCACTTTTATTGAAGTCAGCGCGGGTGGATGCTCGACTGGTAGCGTGCGAAGCAAGTGCGACGATGGCCACGCCGTCTCACTTCCTCTCAAGACAAATCAGCAGACTGAAGTAAAGAACCTTTATCCATTTAGCGGTAAATTCTTTCCGTAGAGCGTGTTCACGCTTTGATTCTGAGATTGTGCCATAGAGTATCTATTTCGCATCCTGGTGACGACGAAGCCAAGCGGAGTGATATCAAGAAGTGACTGGATCGTCGTGAGAACGGGAGAATCGGGTTCGTTTAATCAATAGAGGTGCTTCTCTGTGCTCCAAGTTCTTTTATGTAGATCCTGTTGGCTTGCTATCTCCGAACGTTAACGTTTACAGTTTAAGTGCCTCTCTAAAGTGGATGTCGCCAAATTTTCCCAACGGTCTTCTGTCGTATTCTCTATCTGTTTACTATGGCTATCCCGGCTCAGCTTCTGTAAAACTCTGGGTCAAGTTCTTCGTACCTCTTCTAAACGAAGATCAGTATGATTTAAACGATTTGGCACCACGGACACAGTACACGTTCGTGTTGACGGCGCGCACAGGAAATGGGTCAGTCACAGCCGATCCCATCATCCTCGTCACAGGCACGTAGACGGCCAATGGCGAAGTTCCTCTTCTCTTTACTTTGTTTCTTTATTAGCGGAACCTTCTAACTGTTATCGCTTGAAAGACAAAGGCGTCTCTTATCGCGGTAGAACGTCGACGTCAAAAGACGGTTCTCCGTGTTTGAATTGGGCTCACCTGATCGTGTACGACCAATTGAAAGGTCGTTATCCCGAATCGGGCTTGGGTGATCATTCGTTTTGCCGCAATCCAATAGCGGAGAATCGAACCATGCCCTGGTGCTACACAAAACGATCAGGGGTTTGCCTCACATGGGAGTACTGTTCTATCGACGTTTGCTACGGTGAGTAGTTGATGACTCGTATGCCCGGGGATGCCAACGTTTTGCGCGTAGATAAAAAATGCTACAGCAAAATCGACGATGGGTACGGATACAGAGGCAGTCAGTCACAGAGTAGTCAGGGTTTCAGCTGTGTAAACTGGTCAACGAGAAACGACTATCCTGTTCAGAAGTACATTGACGCCGGTCTGGGCAATCACACGTATTGCCGGAATCCGTCAGGATTACTGAGCGGGCCTTGGTGTTACGCTTCATCGTTTAGTAGAAGTGGCAAAACGTGTGGTTTGAGTTCTTGCAAAGGTAGGACAGCATTATTCTTTCTTTTCATCTAACGTAGACGTTTAGATCTCCCTGCAATTCCCTCCACGTGTGAAGGAGGAACTCAAAAGGGTCCGTGCATTTTTCCGTTTGTCTATAAAAACAAACGATTCGTCGAATGTACAATTTATGAAAGGAGCACGCCGTGGTGTGCAACACAAGTAGACACAGCGACGTACAAGATGACAAAGTGGGCTTATTGCTTGTGTCCTGGTAGGTGGAATAGCGGACTCGAGCTCTTTTTAACCTTTGATTCCCTTAGCTTCTTCTGTTGTGAGTTCAACAGAGTTGCCTCCTCTAAAGACAAACACGCTAGACGGCACTTGTCCTAATGGCCAAATGTCTACTCCTTCAGCCGTAACTTCCACTCCAACATCAACTTCCTCGGTGTCAACGACATCAGCAACGTCAACGACAAGAGAGACGGCAAAGGCGACGGCGGTTACTCATTCTGCAAGTACTGCGGCTGACCGTGTCGCACCTACAGCGTCTGATTTCACTGGATCTGGTTTGTTCAGTACGGAAATTCCCCCGTTTACGAGTTTGGAGACAGAGCAGTATATGACGTCTTCTACTACGGACTCGAGCGTAAAAGAACCGAGTCAAGGCTTTTCCTCTACGGTCTGGATAGCAGTTGGAGCTGGGGCGGGATGCGTCGTCCTTTTAATTGTAACAGTAATAGTTGTTTGCGTTGTTGTCACACGAAGAAGGAAAGGCAACGTTACTGTCTACCAGAACGAAATGATAGGTTATACTTTCTAATGATGGTTTATTAGTAAATTAAGCGATTTCCTTTTTGGCAGGTAACAAGAACGACTACGAGGAAAGCCAGGAGAGCAGCAGGAAGTCGCACGTTAGTGCTCGATACTCCAAGTCCGCGAATGTTGATGATGGATACGCGTCGGTCAATTTTGGTGTCAGAAACAAACTCTTTGAAGCCTCGAATCATTCTAAAGAATCGCAGAGCACGACACCGAAGAGTACCTATTGGGAAGTTGAGAACGCTGAGGCAAGGCATTAATTTCAGTGTATTGCGTCTTATATATTTTCTTGCTCACTTGAAATTAAGGCTTCCATACCAGAAGAAGATTTGTACTGGGCTCCAGCTCGAACTGAAGACAAACTCTACGACCAGTTCCGCTCAAACCGCTTTCGATCTTTGGAACGCAGTGCACTGCACATGCTAGGAGTGCTTGGCTCAGGGTATGAAGCGTATTTGAACGAAGCAATGGTTCTACTTTCCTTTCGTTGTAGTCAGTTCGGCAGCGTAGAAAAGGCGACGTGGAATCAGGCAAGAGATCGAAGGCATATTTGCTCGCTTGCTAAGTCACTGACACTTGATTACAGACTTCGTCAAATCAATTAACGGTTGCCGTAAAGACGCTGAAGTCAAAGTCACAAGAAGACAGGGTGAAATTTCTGCAAGAGGCTGCAATTATGGGACAATTCAAGCACGAAAATGTCGTGTCATTGCACGGAGTTGTTTTGACGGGCGAGCTGGTCAGCAATCGTGACATATGAGCAAATGAATGTTGACGTTTTATTGTGTTTAGTTGGTAGTACTAGAATTTATGCCTAAAGGCGACGTGAAGGAATATTTGCAGTCGCTCAGCTCAACGTAAAGGCCACTTTGTTAAACGACTATTGAAATATCTTTTTTGCTAGGGATATCCAACCAAGCTTAGACAAGACGTTTCTTAGGATGGCTCGAGAAATCGCCTCTGGAATGACCTATCTGTCAGAAAAAGCATTTGTGCACAGAGTAAGCGGAATAATAGGCTATGCACCTGTACATCGTAGCATTTATTGTAACTTTTAGGATTTGGCTGCTCGAAATGTCATGCTAAACGAGCAGCTTGTCTGCAAAGTCAGTCCTTATGTGAATGATCATGTTTAGCGTGCGGATTGAGCCTTCTCTAACTTTAGATTGGTGACTTCGGCTTGTCGAGAGATTTGGCTGACAACACTTACTACGTCACGCACGGTGGCCAAATACCAATTAGATGGACGGCACCTGAGGTACGCATTTTCGTTCCCCATATGGACTCGCGCTGTCAAGCTTTTGTATTTTGTAGGCTATTCACTACCGCAAGTACTCGTGTGCCAGTGACGTCTGGAGCTACGGCATCGTTTTGTTCGAAATCTGGAGCGTGGGCTCGCGACCCTATCCAAAAGAGCGCAATAGAACGCTTGTCGACCGCTTGGAGAGCGGATACAGGATGCCGCCTCCACCCGGCTGCTCTCGAGCGATTTATCAATTGATGATCGCATGCTGGAACGGCGATCATCACAGTCGGCCGAGGTTTAGCGACATCGTTGCGAAGCTGTCGGAAGACGAAGATTCGCTTTTGTGCAATCAAGAAGAACCGATTGCCGGACAGCTTGGCGATGGTCTTCAAGTATCGGCGGGCGCCTACCCCGATTTGCAGAAGGCTTATGCTGTCTACGTGGGTTAGATAGCTTCCTGCGTCTGTGCCACTTTTTCGAAGCTTTGCTCGACTCTCTCGTCCGCAGCTGCGCTGCCGCGATTTGCACGTGCGCATATTAGCTGATCACTCGTCGGTATTCAAATGCGGTGCTCATAGACGTCATAGCGAGCTCTGTAGGCGCTGTAACCGCTGCTGTTGGTGTGAATCAATGTTTCTCGCCGTTCGCTGGCTCGTATTTGTGACGGTGAGCATTGCAGGTACGCGAAGTCGAATTCTACGCTGCGTCAGCACGTGCTCAATTCGATGTATCACGGGTGTGGTGTAACTTGTTCCTTTTTCTTGGCAGGGTTGGCGTCGGTTTGGTCGTCCCTGTCAGCTGAGGAAGGTTCATCCTGCGGTGTTCGATTAACTTGGTCAGAAGAAAGTCCTTTGACCCCAAACGCTCCCTATGAGCTCGCTCGGCGAGATCCTCCTTTTGGATCTCGTCGAGCTATTCCCGGAATTCAATTTCAAGGACTTGGGTTCGTATACTTGAAGAATGACAGGAATCTCGTGAAGTACAACTTCAACGTGTCTTTGAAATTTCAGTCTTTCAGATCAAATGCTCTTCTTCTGTACCTTGGCGGTTTTCATCAAGGCGATTTCATTTCACTTCAGCTCGAAGACGGACACGTCGTTTTGTACTTTCACAACGGTGGACTAGGTGACGCAGCTCGAGCCATAGACAATACTCACAAGCACAACGACGGCCAAGTGCACAGCATTCTGGCTTATAAAAACGATTCTCTAACGGCGCTTTTGTTTGTTGATGGAAATGGTCCATTTGTTGCTCCCTTCAAGCATGATTTCCTCTTGCTGCAAGAAGCTAAGGAATTTTTTCTTGGGGGCGTTCCACCTAAACTTTCAGTTAACGCACCAGCGACGACTGAACCGTTTTCTGGCTGCCTGTTTGATGTTTATATCGAAAAGCAGTCTCTCGAGGACTTGGAAAAGAAAATTACAAATTCTTCAATGAATGTACTCAACCGAACGCTGGGCTGTCCTCTGTTATCGGGTCGAGGAGTCTACTTCAAGGGAGCAGGATATCTAAGACTCATTAATTTATTTTCGCTCTCAAGAAGCGTTCGTTTGGAACTGAGTTTTTCTTTCAAGACCACTAGAAAAAGCGGCTTACTTCTGGCTGCTCAAGGAGGTAACCAGTCAACTGGCGTCATCGTTCATTTGTTTGACGGCGTCGTTTTCTTGACTGCTGTGACAAGTGATGCTACAAAAACTGTCGCTTCAGGGGGACTTACGTGTGATGGTCGATGGCACAGTATCAAAATTTTGATTGATCGGCGAAACGTGAGTATCAGAACGGACAACGTGACAGAAAGCATCGTAATCCAGGACACGTACGACGTGTTTTATATGGGCGGCGTTGAAAGCGGAACAAGCTTGGCGTCTCTTCTTAATACTGTCAACGTGCCTGTCACTTCTTTTTCTGGATGCATTCAGCATCTGACTGTTAACGGAAACGAAACTCACGTCGACGCCGTTGCCGAGTCCGGGCTTCATGTCAGTTTGGCAGGCTGTCCCGACTCGTCGGCCAGTTCTCTTTACTGCGTTGGTGACGAGAAGGTGATATACAAAGGAATTCTTAGAAACACCACTGATTTGACTGTGGCTCCTTTTTCTGGTTAGAACTTTTTTGACGGTCCTTATTGTTTGCATTGTTTCTCTTTAGATTACTTCTATCAAATTAGACGAAGAAGTGCCAATGGAACTATCATTGCAGAAGAGCCGTGGTTTAGCGTTTTTACTGGGAATTCTGGTATGATTCTAATTTCTATCCTCTTCTCCTTTGTGATGCTGTTTCTAGCTCCTTCTAGTTTGTTACCTCCAAGCGTTGTCTATAATGAGCTGGGATTGGCGACTATAAAAATACCGTTTCCGCAGAATCCCAACGGAATTGCCGACCGTCTTTTGAATGAAATGTTTGTTTATGCCTCCTATCCTGGTTCTCATGGTAGCACCGCTATAATAACGATGGCGGAAGTCAAAGCTTTTGGTAGCGAATTTACGATGGATCTCGCCGTGTCAACGAAGTACGAATTCTCTATTAATATGTGGTCTCCCGAAGGCAGTAGCGAAATTCCGCGTCTCTCGCTAGTAACGCCAGAAAGTAAGACCGACGACATCTGTGACGTCGTTCTGACTAATAAGGCCTATTCTAGGCTTTTCTAACTGCTATCAAAGTTATGACAGGGGAGTGTCCTATCGCGGGAATAGCAGTGTGTCCGCTAGCGGCGGTTCATGTCTTCCGTGGAAGTTGACGCCCTTTTCCACGGAACCTTATCAAAATTCTCGACTCGACCAAAATTATTGCAGAAATCCTTTGCCGGTTAACAGGACCAAGCCGTGGTGCTTCATTAATTCATTTGAGTGGGAGTATTGTGAAATTAGTCTTTGTACCGGTAAGGCGTTTGTCTGACATTGCTTTCTTTTCGTCACTTAAATTTTGCAGACTATCAGTGTTACAGTGTTAAAGATAAAGGAGCTGCTTATCGTGGCGAAATCAATCACACACGAACTGGTGCTTCTTGCACCAATTGGTCAAATACCTCCCTTTACGGCAATGCCAGCCAAGAGTACGGAATTGGCAACCATTCTTTCTGCAGAAATGCATTGAACAGAGATAGACCGTGGTGCTATTACAGTGACGGTGACCAATGGGATTATTGTGACATTCCAATGTGCAACGGTAGGCGATCAAACGGTTTTCAAAAACTTGTATTGATAGAGCCTTTTTCTAGACGTTCCTTTTGTCCCATCTACCTGCAACGGGACTGGACGATCCCAGCCATGTGTTTTCCCATTTGTTTTTGGAGGAGATCGTTTCTTTGAATGCACTGAGTTGAATTCCAGTTTGCCGTGGTGCGCAACGAGTGTTGATTCACGCGACGTCGTGAAGCAATGGGGCTACTGTCTCTGTCCAGGTACGTAGGTAGTACATACCTAAGAAGCATGTGTTTTATATGAGGTTTATTAGCTGAAGAGCCGTTGACGACGTCCCCACCAACAACAGTTTTGACGACACGGCCTTCAAGCTCTAAACCTTCTTCCTATTCACGACAGTCTACTTTTTCTGCTAGTACAGCTACTACGACTATTGCAGCAACGACTGCTTCTGCTGACGGCTTAAGTGTCAGCGCTTCAGCAACGACTGCACCAGCTGTCGCCGGCAGTGACAACTTTCAAAGATTCTGTTCATCACCTTCTCCCCAAAGCAATTCTTTTGAGATAGCAATTTTTGTGGCAACGGCTTTTGCTGGTCTGATCGTAGGAATAGGTTCGACCATATTAGTGACCTGCCTTGTCGTGTCGTAAGCAGGAGCTTGATTTATATCTATTATTAGGGTTCTGATGTGGTTGTTTCCTTTGCAGACGGAAAAAAGGTGTTATGGAGGTCGACAATGAACTGGATGAGGAGCGTGGTCAGCAACTGGCAAGCATGAACGCGTACGCGGAAGTTGATTTGAAAAAGACAGATAGCCTCAACCCAAATCCTCTTTACGGAAATTGTGCATTGCGAGAAACTCGATTCAAAGAATCGTCTGATTCTGCAAAAAAACATTCGCGTTCGTCGGAAAATCCCTTGTATGACATTACTACCTAACTTTCTATACGTGTCTTTGCAGTGCGCCTTTTGTAAATGATGTAGAAATTGCCGCAAGGCGGGGGCGTTTTTGGAGGCGTCGGAGAGACGCGTGAGTCCGTGAGATCATGACCACCCCGCGATGAGTCTTTCCGTGCTGATTTCTTGCGCTTTGTGTTTTTTTAGTGGTTCCCTCATTCGAGGTAAGTTGATGGTTATGGATGAGCCTGACTAAATCTCGTTCCATCCTATAGAGTGTCGCACGATTTCCACACAGAGCTCCCCCACCGTCGAGTCCGTTTCTGGCGAAGAAATAACACTGAAATGGGAGGCGACGACTCCTTCAATACCGTCCGCTCGATATTCATTGTCTAGAAGAACGGCGTCGTTCGGAGAGCGGAACGCTTTGCCGGGACTTTACTTTCAGGGTACCGGCTACAGCTACACAAGTACCTCAACCGACTTCGTGAATCCCTATTTCAGTATCTCTTTTCGTTTTCGAACGTACGCCGACAACGCTCTTCTTTTGTACCTCGGCGGAAACCCCGAAGGGGACTTCGTGGCTGCTGAACTCAAAAACGGTCATGTTGTACTCTCTTTTCATAACGGAGTTCCCTCTGGGTCTGGGCCAGTTTCAAAAGCATCTGCCACCGATTTATCAACTGTGTGCAGTGACGGAAGATGGCATAGCGTCAGCGCAAAGAAGACCAGTGACGGTAAAGCAGCAAATTTTCAGGTGGATCAGAGCACAGTCGTGCAGGCAAAATTCTCGGGACGATTTACTCAGGTTGATCAAGCTAGGCAGCTGTACTTGGGTGGTGTTCCACCGGGACACTCCGTGAATGGACAGACAACAAGACAGCCATTGTCTGGGTGCTTGTCAGACGTGTACTTGGAAGGAGAATCATTGGAAGCCATTGAAAAGAAAAATTCTACTTCTTTTGTTGCATCTGTAAATGTACACAGTCGTAGTGTGGGCTGTCCAGTTCGATTGTCAAGAGGCATTCATTTCAAAGGGGCAGGTTACTTGAAGCTGTTTCCGTCTCTATTTGACAGTGCAAGCGAATTTAAATTAGAATTTGGATTTAGAACATTGGCTCAACAGGGACTTCTGTTTGCTTTACAAGGGTCATCTTGGAATCACGTTGTTTCAATTGAAATGGAGAACACGAGTGTCACATTGAACACAATTAGGAACAGTCTAAGCAAGAGCACCGTGTCGTCGTCACAGTTATCAGGCCTTTGTGACGGCAACTGGCATTGGGTAATAGCCACTGTGACAAAAGACGCTATTGCCATAGAGGTTGACGGCGTTTCTTCTCTCGTGATGAACAATAGCGCTGGATTACTTGGACGAATATCTGCAGCTTACGCAGGAGGAATTGAAGATCGCACCAACATTTCGGCTACTTTTGACTGGCATCATTTGGCGAAGAAGAGTTTCAGTGGTTGCATTCGCAATTTGACGATAAGTGGAAAAGTGGCCGATGTTGAAAACGCCACTGCTAAGCTTAGTCTCGTTAGTCTAGCCGGATGTCCTGTAAGCAACGGATCTCAGTCTCTGTGCTATGATAATACCATTGAAAGAACTATATATAATGGTACTTCAACAAGGGCAACTGACAGCAGCATTCAACCATTTACAGGTAGGATTACAAGCAAGTGATGCAAGATACTAGCGTATTTCTTGCGCATATAGAGTATCTGTATCAAGTAGTGGCCATTGACGGCGGGTCTTTGATACCTAGTAATTGGATGTGTGCCATGTCTGGACCAGCAGGTATTTTGTATTGGGGTACTATTTAATCTACGACGTTGTTGTGTCTAGTTCCCGTGGGTTCTAGTATTCCAGTAACTGCATTAACTAATGGCAGCGTTTTGTGGACGACTCCCCTGTATTCAAACGGTCTACTCAATAGGCTCGCGTATCAAGTCGTTTCGTATGCTTATTATCCTGGTTCCGAGTTGGTGCCTGGACGTTTTCGACCGTACACAAAAGTCAATATCACTTCGGTGCCGAATGAATACCAGATGTTCCGATGTTCGTTGGATCTGTCTCCATTCACCGAGTACAGCGTGTTTGTGTGGGTAGTATCACCGGAAGGTAGTGATCAGTCTTTGCCCTCGCGTATAAGAACATTGAATTTAGGTAAATCACTTTTACACTTTAAGCAATTTATATTGAACGTGGACTGTTTAGGTTTTCACAACTGTTACCGCTCAACCGACAGAGGCGTGTCATACCGTGGTTTCTTGAGTCAAACGGGCAATGGCTCCTCGTGTGTATCGTGGAAATCACGATTGACGTATGACCAGGACGTTGAAAATGCCCCAAACGCTGGATTGGGCGATCATAACTATTGTCGGAATCCAATGGCATCGGTCAGGTCAGAACCTTGGTGCTACATCAGCAATGAAAGTAACTGGTGGGGTTACTGTTTTATTCAAGAATGCAAGGGTGAGGCACGCTCCTTTGTAATTGTGTAGTCTAATATGTAATCATTTGTCTAGATGTCGAGTGTTATAGCGTTATTGACAACGGAGCTGGATATAATGGAACAGTTTCCAATACAGAAAATGGTAAGGACTGCACATCTTGGCCGTTGGAATACAGTCTACTTGGTGCTTCATGTCGTAATCCATCGCCTATTACGCATCATCGACCGTGGTGTTTCTATTGGTCACGTAGATGGGAAAAGAGTGCTTACTGTGATGTTCCTCGTTGCTACGGTTTGCATACTTTCATGTACACGGTGAAAAGAATTTTGTATATTTCTTTGTTAGATACTCCGGTGGTATCATTCACGTGCAATGGAACAGGTAGCGGTAGCGGTTGCGTCTTTCCGTTCAGGTTTCACGGCTTTCAATTTACCGAATGTACAACGTACAATTCTACTCGACCGTGGTGTGCAACGAAAGTGAATGCAAGCGGAAATATGACTGAATGGGGTTACTGTCTCTGCCCAGGTGCTTGAATTCTATAAAATAATGGCATGTATTTTTAGTCTTTCTAGTTCCCACGATTGCGCCTGCACCTGCAACGCCAACTTTGCCTAGTTTCCCGACTTCGCCGTCACGGTTTTCAATGAGCTCAGGAACCGACCAGCTTGTTTATTCATCCTCCGTCAATACGACGGCATCAACGCCAGCGGCAGGCGAAGCAACCGTCTCTCCTTCTCCGCCTTCTTCTTTTCAGAACACCACTCAACTGATTTCAAGAGCAGCAAACGCTAGCGCTATATCTCCGTCTTTCATAACACCCAAATCGGTCTCGTCAGTGCTTTCAGGCATGGTGACTACCTCGTCGCCGCCTAATGCTATTACGCCGTCGTCTTCGGCATTTTCGTCGTCGTCCTTGGAAACTCCGTCGCCGTCTTCTGTTACGCCGTCGTTTTCTGGTTCTTTGCCTCCGGAAAAGCTAGAGGCCCTGTCGCCTGTTGTCTTTGGAGTAGCGGGTGGTGCCGGTGGTCTCGTCATTTTGACTGCGGCTATCGTTCTCATCTTTTGCTGTGTGAGAAGAAACCGAAACAAAGGCCACCCTCGCGACAAGACAGAAAGTAGCGAAATGAAAGAGATGCAAAGTAAGGGCTACAACACATTAATTTCTATCCAATGACCTCTTCTTTTTAGTCAACGGACGAGTCAATGCATCCCTTCCACCTCCACCTCGACCCTCCTCTCCGACAAACGATTACATATACGCTACGTCGAGTTATGAGAAAAGGCGGTGTGAAAGTCTGACTGATGATGACGGCTATCTGAGATCGGTTTCTCTGACGGACAATGCAGCCTATCAGGTTGAATCCAAGGGTGCGAGGGAATATTCAAATGGCAAAGGAAACGGCGACGTTTCAACTGCGGATGTTGGTATTCATAATCCTTTCTTCGCCAAGGGGACGGAGAATCTTTACGAGACAGCGTTCCCAAGCGAACGCTCCGAGTCGTCTAGTAAGGTTGCAAAACCGAAAGTAATGGCGTAAAGAGTGGGGAAAAGACGTACTCTTAGCAATTTTTGTATAGGTCCATGACGCTGGCAATGCTTCAGCAAACGTACCTAACTGCTATTGACGTTCTCGTTATTGTTTAACTTTTCTTTAGCTTTACGATGTCATCTACGGCAATGCAAAAGACGAGAATGAGGAGCTGTATTGGGAGCCCGCGAAGACCGAAGAAAATATTTTCGGTCAAATGAGTCGCAGGAAATATCCTATAATAGATAAAAGAGACATAACGACGGAAAAGGTTATTGGAAAGGGGTATGACTAACGCGTGCAGGCATGCAAGGCTTTGATATCGCGTTTATGGGCTATTGTTGTTTCAGGGAGTTTGGAACAGTTGAACGAGGTGTACTACTGAAAAAGGTCAATTATTCGAGATCATATCTTTATTTAGTTTTGACTAGAGTGTTCTTCAGAGAATTTCTTCTACTTCTCGCGTCGTTGTCGCCGTGAAGACGCTGAAGTCATCTGGTATTGACGACCGTGTCAAGTTTTTGCGCGAAGCTGCTATAATGGGCCAGTTCAAGCATCGAAATGTAGTCGGACTTCTCGGAGTTGTAGTGACTGGAAACCCCGTGAGATAGCGAGATATCATCACGTTCTAAGTGTAACTCAAAATTGTAGCTTATGATGGTTTTGGAGTTCATGGCCAACGGAGACCTAAAGGAGTACCTTGTTTCTCTAAGGCCCCAGTAACGTTTGAATCAATGAAAGATAATGCTCTAACCGACGTTTAGGGAAAATACAGCGATAGCTTCCAATATCGGGAGCCGACTTCTGAAGCTGACAAGAGATGTTGTCAGCGGTCTCGCTTATCTATCTAAAAAGCGCTTTGTGCATAGGGTACGACTGTTCTGTTAGGCGAGACAATTGATTTATGTAACCTTTACAGGATCTTGCCGCGAGAAACATCATGCTTGACGAAACATTTACGTGCAAGGCGAGCCACGCGAGAAATATTCTTCTAACTACGCTTCATGGTACACGCTGTTTAGATTGGCGACTTTGGACTGGCACGCGATTTGGCAGATGAAACCTACTACGTGACTCAGGGTGGAAAAATACCCGTTCGATGGACGGCACCGGAGGTATCGTTGCTTTATTTTGCGTAACCTGTAGTTAATGTTTACGGTATTATGCGCATGCAGGCTGTATGCTATAAGAAATATTCGTCTGCCAGTGACGTGTGGAGTTTTGGTATTCTTCTGTACGAAATATGGACGATGGGAGAACGACCCTACGGTTGTTGGAAGAATTCGGAACTGATGGAAAAATTGGAAACCGGATATCGCCTACCTTCACCCAGTGGCTGTCCTCGTGAAATTTACAAGTTGATGATTGAATCCTGGTAAGATTTTGGGTACGTCAATAGCTTTTGTGTTTCAATTACGCGTTGTCAAGGCATCCTGACCATCATCAAAGAATCACGTGTGAAGAGCTTGTGAGAAAGTTATCACAAGGGGATGATGTACTGCTCGCGGATTGTGGAATGATTGGCGGACCAGTAGATCTGGAAGGCGACTCTTTGCACAAACGTCTGCAGACAAAGTATATCGAGTGACTTGCCTAATGCCTATATCCAATTTCTTTTGATATCTTATTCTTTGCTTTTTTTGTATGAAATCACGTTGGCGCAAGATACTCAGGCTCTGACTGACCAACAAGTAAGTAATCGTTACGTTAGAAAATTATTGATTAAATGTAAAACGCGCGTAAAAGTCACAGGCGTGGTTATGAGTGGCTTTTATTTGATTTTGATTCGCAATTTCGAAACCTTTAAAACTTTGCGTATCGTCAAAGAAACGCGCGTTTTCCTCGCTAAAACATCGCCGTATTTATACTGCGTAGCGCAATATTTCAAGTTGCATATTGACTCGTCAATTCTATCTTCAGTTCTCATTCGTATTCCATGAAGCATTGAATGATAAACATCTTTCGTCAAAACAACCAAACTTCTCGTCTCTAACAGCAAAGAGGAAACGTAACGAGACTCCTCCTTCAGTTCAAAAATCGTCTAATTAACAGGTCTATTTAATCAATAACCCAGCACTTACAACAGCAGAAGAGTCGTCTGCAGTTTCGCTGCGCTTTTTGTACAGATCAAGCAACGTGTGAGATCCAAGATTGATCGTGGCAATGATGGGATAAAAGAGGGGTCCATCTTCGTGAGGCTAAAACCACATACTTCTTAATCTTTGCCTAGCAAAGCCACAATGGTATGCCGTGTACCATAATCCCTTGACCTGGCATGTATTCGTTCACAAGAACATGATTGGGACGGTCTTTATCAAAAATTCCTAAATCTTGTAAACGATCAGCAAGAGAATCTAGCCACTAGAACAACCAGCAACATAGAGAAACAAGGCCTGGTGTTTCATATGCGATTTTACTGGTGGTAATTTCTCTTGCAACATTCCCTAAATCTAAGATAACTCAGACGTATATCTTAATTAAATTAAAACCTTTGGGTTTGGCATTCCACCTAAAATTACCCTAATTAATTAATTAATTCAGAATTTTACTCCGATATTGATTCGAACCCCAATTCTGTAATCTTCTATTTGAGAGATGAGTCCATTTTGGTAAAGGAGCGGCATAGACCTAAGCAAGCAGAACGTAAGTGTACCAAAAATGCCTCTAATTCCTTTCTACTTGTTTCAGCAGAAAATCGTGTTCCTCTTCGGTAATAAATTCGGGACAATAATAAACCCTTGGCAAAGTCTACAAGATAATGCAACGGTTCTTGCTTCAGGTGAGTCAGGTCTTGACCTCTTCGACGACAAACGCCTTATTTTGTGCAAGGAGAACGTCCATTCTAGCGCGCGTTAAAGCAATTCCAATGTCGACGTTTTGCCGGCTCTTGACGCGAACCGCTACGAGAACGCGCATTAGAGCGTTTTCTCAAACGGTATTCGTTCGTATTTTTGCATGACGGGGCTCAATTCTAGTTTCTGTTCTTGCGCTCAGCGTCGCCTCCTTTCGAACTCTGACGAATCGGAATGGAACAAAGGCGAACGCTCGCTGTATCCGGGCTCGAAGTCGAGATTCTCGCACGACGTCATGCAATGTCGCCCGTGGAGTCTGAAAGAGGACGGCGAGGGAGTCTCGCTCTATCGCGTTATGAACCGCGAAGGCGAGCTCCTCGACCCCAAAGAAGACCCCAACGTAAGAAAGAATACAGACGAAATATAAATATCTCCTCCCAATCGTTTTACGCCAGCTTCCGGACGAAACGCTGGTAAAAATGCACCGAACGATGATGCTACTCAATACCGTTGATAAAATCTTGGTTGACGCCCAGCGACAGGTAGGCGGTGGAAATCGTAAATTAATTATTACAGTGAACATTCACGTTTTTTTTCTTCTAGGGTCGAATATCTTTCTATATGACCAATTATGGGGAGGAGGCGACTCACATAGGCAGCGCTTCCGCTCTCGATTCAAATGACCTTGTCTATGCTCAATATCGTGAAGCGGGCGTGCTTCTGTGGCGCGGTTACACGCTTGACGAGATGATGAACCAGTGCTATGGAAATCATCTCGATCCGGCAAAGGGACGTCAAATGCCCGTCCATTACGGATCCGCCAAGTTGAATTATTATACGATATCGTCGCCATTGGCAACGCAAATGCCACAAGGTAATACGCAAATTGATATTTAATTATTAATCACTTATGTTTGTGAAAGCTCCTGGTGCCGCCTATGCGTTAAAGAGGGCACATGCTGGCTTGTGCGTGATGTGCTACTTTGGTGATGGAGCAGCAAGCGAGGGGGACGCTCACGCGGCCATGAATTTTGCTGCAACACTAGATTGTCCCGTTATCTTTTTTTGGTACAGAAAGCGGCGTAGATACGGCATATTTTCGCTAGTAATTAATTTTATTAGTCGGAATAACGGCTATGCTATATCGACTCCCACGGAAGATCAGTATAGAGGAGACGGCATAGGTAGGAGAAAATAATAGAAACACTTTGTCTCTCTCTATTGAGGACTTCTTCTTCGTGCAGTTGTCAGAGGACCCGGTTATGGTATTGACAGCGTCCGCGTCGATGGCAACGACGTGCTTGCCGTTCACAACGTTGTCAAAGCGGCGCGAGAAATTTGCGTGAAAAAGAATAAGCCGGTTCTAATCGAAGCCATGACATATAGGTAAAGTGAGACGGGTTTCTTCTTCAATGAACGACTTTTTTTCCTGCGCTTGTTCTAGAGTCGGTCATCATAGCACGAGCGACGATTCGTCTGCGTATCGATCGATCGACGAGGTGACCTATTGGGATCGCGAAGATCATCCGATATCGCGATTTGCGCACTATCTCAAACGAAAAGGCCTGTGGGACGAGAAGATGGAGGAGGAGTTGCGACGCGAGTGCAAGAAGCGCGTCATGGAGGCGTTTGCAGGCGCCGAGAAAAGTCTGAAGCCGAGCCTCGAAACCATGTTTACGGACGTCTACGAAGAGATGCCGAAACACTTGGAGAAGCAGTTCAAGGAATTGAAAGATCACATTGCCAAATATCCAGATCACTATCCAAAGAACGTTTCCACGTAAGCGACTTTCAGGGACAGGCTGACGTCTTTGCGTTGCCCTTATTCTTATTTGCAAACAATAAATGGGGTCAGCTGTAGTTTATTTTGATAACGAATGGGTTGTCTTTCGTGAAGGGGGGAAAACGAGGTTCATTTCTTAAGAGGATCGAGGAAGGTTTTAAATGACGTCGATGCTTCGTCTAGGGTTTCGTAGTCTTGAACGACGAGCGACTTTCCGTCTTGAGCTCCTCGTATCATAGCAGACAGAGCTAGGAAAGATTTTGACCTATAATTCCCGCAGCTTAATTCATTAATACATTTTCCCGAGCTAGGTCGAAATAGGCAGAGAACTGGCTTATTCATGGCAACGGCTCGTCCAATTTCGTATCCGACGCCAAGAGATGGTTGAGTGACTTCAGCAATTAGTGCTAGATTAGAAAAATAGTAGTTTTTAATTCATCGAATTATCACAAATTTATTTCTCGACCGTCTGATTGTTGAAGCCAGTCAAGGTCGCGATCGTGGATGAATTTGTCGTCCAGATGAGCATCTCCTGAAAATTCAGATAATTTGCATTAGAATGAGCTGGAGATTCAGAATATACTGAACCTGCTTCGCTCAGATTTGGATCAGCCACGTGCTCGGTGAAAATCTTTCCGTGACTCTTGAGCAACTCGACAAGCGAGTAATAGAGCTGAGCATCCTGCCTTCCAGCACGAATGCTGCCAGCAAAGTAGAGCTGCAACAATTTTGCCATCTAAAGTACCCTAACGTGCGCTAGCTCGAGAAATGTCCGAAAAGGCTGTTTCTTCCAATACGGAAAAAGGTCGCCAATGCGGTATTCTTTTATCACAATAGTTACTTATTCGCTAGAATCTGCCACCCGCCGCGAATCGCTCTCTGACCGAGACGGTTTGGATCGTTCACGTCGGAAAGAGCGGAAAAGACGGTCGAGTTCATCGTCTAGCAGCAGCGATTCGTCTTCGGATAGCTCTACGTCATCAGGTGAAATGAATAGAAGAGCTTGTGTTAGAGACGGTACAGGCTAAGTAGAATGGGATAGTAGACGAGGAGAGGGATATCACTATCACTATCAGGGAGAAGAGAGCGAAGAGGCGAAAGCGAAAAGATAGGGTTTGTGTTGCAGCAAAAAATCGTATTGATTGTACTAGCTCTGTGCTTTAGAAGGAAAAGAAAAAGTCAAAGAAAAAATCTAAAAGGGCTAAGAAAGATCGGAAGAAGCAAGATGATGCATCTGGTCCTGTTCAATTATCTAGGGTAATCTGCCATATTTGAGTAGGTAGAAATAAAAGAAAAGTCTGTATGAGCGTATTTCAGTTTATGAAGGAGCGAGGTCACGGGGTAGATTCAGCTAAATCTGTCAAAGTCAGCGCTGTATCAGGAAAAAAGATCAAGCTGAAGGTGAAAAAGTCAAAGGAAGACAAGGAGGTTAGTCAGAAAGATTCATCTGATGCCAAAGACAATGTCTTCTTTTTTTCAGAGAGAGAAAAATAGAAAAGACCTACTGGATTTTTTAAATGCAACATTGTGAAGCTGTACAGTTATAAAATATTGCACATTAGTTAACCTCCAGCCTCCAAGGAGGGAGACGACGTTAACCCAAGTCCCCAGGGGAGAACGGATTATCCTCCAGCCTCAAGGAGCGAGACTTCATTGGGCAGATACATACATACGTACATATGTACGTACAATAACAGGTACATACATCAGTGGGGGCGTGCCGTATCCGGGAACAGTTAAACAAATGACCTCCAATGAAAGTCTTTTCCCGTCCAGCTGGACCGAAACCGATCGCAACATCTTCTTTGAGTCTATTCGCCGACTGGGAAGCACGAATGTGGAAGCTATCGCCGAGCGACTGAAAGACAAAACACGTGCCGACATCCTAGAGGTAAAGGAAAAGTTTGAGGCTCTTTCGTTCTGGTGTTCCTTGCCTGAAATATACAGACGTAAGATTAGATGACGCCCAGCGCCGACACAGTAGTAGAGTCATCGATTGCAGGTCAAGACGCTTTTTTGACGTCTGAAGCAGAAGAACTCGACGAAAACGACGTTTTCGTTGAAGAATCGAGCGCCACTGATCGATTGCAGTCAGAGGAAGAGTTTTTTATTACATGTCAGGAAAGCGAAAGTGTATATTACTCGTCAACGGCGGGACTATTAAATCCGACCAATCTGTTACGATATTCAGATAGGTGACGTCATATTCTTTTCTAAGTTTATTGTGACGGAATTTTTATTTTCTAGGATCTATTGTGAATTGTTTCCTGAACGCGGTCGTCGCTCACTTTTCATATCGGGACACACTCTTCGTCTGTTGGACAGATGCATTCGTGATTATGTTGGAGAATTGCTGAAAGAAGTGGTTAAGAAAGCGTCTTTGTCGAGACGTTACAAGGTGAGAGTTACATGCAGTGGCACCTTTAATTAAAATAGCAGAGCACCTTGCTCAAAGTGAACTGCACACTGACACTTTTCAAGTGTCTTCTGAGTTAGCCTTAGGAGTCCTGATTTTTTAGAAAAAGAACGATTGGTTTCTGTAACAGGTGGATGGGCCTGTGGAATTCGTTTCTGCTGTTCTTGTTCATTCTGCCGCGCGAATGGGAAAGAACAGGGATGTGAAGCGACGTTTCACTGATGTTAGTATAGACGAGACAGCAAAGGAGGAATTAGATGATGTTGCCAGTGGCAGTGACAATGGAAGTGATAGTAGTGATGATGAGGATTCAATATCATTTCCCATTAGTGATAGTAGTTCTATTTGGGACTCAACGTCTGACGAAAGTAGTTTAGATAGTAGCGTATTACTTGACGAATTGGACTCCGAAAGCGATTTTTCTAGTACATTACCATCTGATTAGGAATTTATTTTGCAGAAGATAGTGTACGGGATTTGTAGGTAGCGTGCGCCAAGAAAAAATCGTTTGAACCAAAATGGCGAAATGGCTCAGCGGATCGTTCGAAAGCGTCAGCGGCAGCCTTTCGTCATTTACAGGCCAGCTGTCGTCATTTACGAAGGAGGTCCTAAAAGAAGGAACGGAAGAAATTCATGGTTTGCAAACGAAAACCGCGTCGAAAGTGCATAATCGGCCTCTAGATCCTGCCACGGAATTGAGAATCGCTTCACAACGAGTAAAAGATCTAGAAATGACGGCAGATGTTCAGAAAGAAGAGGTATATAATAAGCTAGGCGAGAAGAAATGGAGAAGGAACTAGAGCGACGCGTGACGCCGTCCTTTATCTCTGTCTCTCACTCGCAGTGGGATCGTATAAAAGCAGAAAACGTCGAGCAGAGAGAACGCGCCGAAGCGGCCGAACTCCAAATCGCAGCCATCTCCAAAGAATACAGAGAACTACTCCAGCAGAAATTGGTATGCAAAAAATGAATTTTATATATTTATATATTTATTTTTTTTTTTTTCCTCCGTTTCTGGTAAGGACGAGTTGACTCGAATGAAACAAGAGATGGACGAGCTCAAGGAACAGCGTGCCAATCTGCTGGAGCTCCAGGCACCCACTGCCATGTCGCCTCCGCCGTCCTCATATACTAATGCAAAGGATGACGCCCTACATTTTGGCGATGTCTTATCGGAACGAATGGAGATTAATCGATTGCGCGGGGAGGTGGAGCGCTTGCGAGTGCAATCGAATCGGTGGAAGGAAGTGACGGAAAACCATCAAGGGGTAATTATTTAGCAATTGAAGGAGGATTTTTGTTGCAACTAATTCAATAGGAGACGTCAACTGAGGAATCCGTGAAAGCCGAAAATGTTCGACTTTCTATGGAACTGGAGGTGGGAGATTAATACGCTACATTAATGGATGGATGGATGGTGCTAATTCATTTGCTTGATAGGCTGTAAAGGAAGAGTTGAGCTTGCAGGTGGACAGGCAACAGGACTATATGGCTGCACTGCAGAACGCCCACGCAGAAAAGTTGAAGTCTCTCAGTTCTCGCTACGAAAGCGACGTGGCTGAATTACAGCAGGTGATTCAACAGTTGAAAGGTAGAAATCCTTCGGATTAAATTTTTGAGCCGCTCAATCTTAGTTTTTGCAGATAACGAATTACAGAATGGTGACGAGGTGTATAGAGTTCTTTGTCACAATTAGAAACAGATCTCATTCTAACTTTTTCACAGGGTCGCCTGGAAGAGCTGGAAGCGAGAGTCGGAGTTGAGCGCGAACGCGTCGCTTCTCTCGAAACGGAAAAGAAAGAGTTGATCGTTCGCCTAGACTCTCTCGAAGAGACGATCGAGAAATTGAAAATTGAAAGAGACGGCTACCGAGATCGTAGTTCGGAAGGAGCGAGGACAATTGGCATCGACGAAGTGGACGCCGACATGAAACGCAATCTAGAAGAGCAACTTGATCGCACCAATGCCGATCTCGTCACGCAGACAGAAGAGAACGCCCTTCTTCAAGAAAAGACAATCGAGTTGAGAACGACGTGCGACGACTTGCGTCGGCAGTTGGTCGCGACGACGACGAGTCTCGACGAGCGAAACAACGAGAGAAATCGGTTGGAGAAACAGTGCCGACATCTCGAAAATCAACTTGACGACTGTCAAAAAAATTTGAAAAATTCGAGCGACGAAGTCGAACGTCTGCGTCAAAGTCGAGCGTCCGACGAGGCGAAATTCGCCGACGAGAAAATCGAGATGGAGAAGCAGCTGTTGCGCGCCTCCGAGCAGGGCAAGTTTCGCGAGGAAGCGTTCGTCGCTTTGCAGCGCGAGCGCGATCGCTTGACGACGGACCGAGACGAGCTGGAACGACGATTAGGAACGGCGAACGTACGCGAGACGTCGCAATTCGAAGAGCTTCGTCGCGAAAACGAACGGAGCGTCGAAGCGTACGAAGCGCAGATCGTTCAGTTGCGAAGCGTCGCGGAAGAGTACGAGCGTCGGCACTCGGCGCGCGAGCGAGACGTCGAGGCGCTTCGCGTCGAGGTGAGCCGTTTGAATGGGATCGTCGCCGAAGAGCGGGAGAAGTCGACGAGCGACCTGCGCGATAAGCAGTTGGAGTCGAGCGGTCTGATCGACGAGATGAATCGCGAGAAGGAAATGTCGGCGTCGTTGCGCGAACACAACGGGCAGCTGCTCGAAGCGTTGACGGCGTGCAAGAAACGATTGGCGACGTCGGACGAGGAGCGACGACGATTGGACGACGAATTGAAGGCGAAGGAAAAGGAAATGCGTGTTCTTCAAGCTGAGATTGTCGTCGGATCGAAGACGTCGCAGGCGACCGTCGAACGATCGGGACGCGAGTTGGAACGACTTCGAACGCATCTCATCGAAGTGGGTTGTATTTAATGAAGGCGAAAGAGATGATGTCTCATTCTTGGCCTAGGTGGAGGATTCGCACACGAGAGAAGCGATTCGGAGTCGCGAGCGCGAGACGGAGTTATTGCGTCAGTTGTCGCTGGCGGAAGAACGAGTGCGACAGATGGAAGAGGATGCCGATGGCAAAGGGTGAGTTTCGCTATGGGATGGACACATTTTTTTCTCTTGAGAAGTCTTTTCTCCAAGGCGTTTTGTGCAGTCACAATTGCAAAATCTACAGGATCAACTTCACAGTGTTTGCGTGCAGCGGGACGGGGCTCTCAGTCAACTCTCCGTTATTCAAGAAGATTTGAAACAGAAGACGACGCAGCTCCGTAATCTTCAGTCGGTTTTAGAGCAATTTCAGGCGGAGCGAGACGTCCAAGTTGAGTTGGCGACGGAGAAGATTAAAGATGAAGTGAAAGGGAAACTCGACGATTTGGAAAGAACGAAGGAGCAAGTTTTCGTCTTGCAAGTAACAGAAAAAATATCACTATGTCATGTGGATTTGATCCGCATTGCTCTTGCACGTAGAAAGAACTTGCTGAAGTCAAGTCTGCAGCCGAAATGTCTGCTGCTTTACGTGCGGAAATAGATGCATGCAAAGTGAAAGAAGAGAAGCTGAAGATGGAAGGTGAGCTTTTTTCGCCTGGACGTCCTCTTTGGGATTAAAGCTTTCTGCTCCCAGTCTTGAAAATGGAGACATCTCTTCGTGTAGCTGGTAAACACATCGAAGAAATAAAACGCGCTGAATTAGACAGAGTTGATAAGTAGGCGTCTCAAGGAGATAAATACCGCTGACGAAATTAATGATTTTCTTCGTGTGCAGAGCGTTGGTAAAGAACATGCTCATAGGATATCTGAAGGGTCCTCAAAGCAGCAAAGATCAAAGTCTCAGACTGCTAGGTACAGTTTTGAACTTCAATGAGGAAGAATTCGCTAAGGTGCGTCATCCTATTATTTTACCGTGCGCTCTTTTGAGATTTTTCATCAGGTTTTACCGAAGAAATCCGGCTGGCTGTCCTCTCTCTGGTCTGGATCGTCACCCAAAAGTCCTTCTGCAGCCACCTTAGACGTAAGCACCCCCAGTTGTGAGCAAACACATCTTCTATCAACGTTCCTACTTTTAGGGATCATTCAGTGAAATGTTCGTGCAGTTTCTCCAAGAAGAATCCAAGCCCAAGGGTTCTTTCAAGTTCACGCCGCCAACGACGCCTTCTTCGCCGGCTGCACGTCACTTTGGTAAGCCCCTTGAAGAATCCACACCTCAGCCGGAGCCGACAAGTCTGCCAAGTCAGCCTGTGGCTAGCGAATCCCTAAAGCCTTGGAAATCAAACGCGCAGCCTGTGAACTTAGCTGGGGCAAGCTTCCAGTTAGTCCCCACGTCGACGAAACCAGATTCGCAGGCACTTGCATTGGAGAATGCACTCGGCTATCAGAATTCAAAGACGTAGCCGATCACGTGCCTCGTCTCTAGCACATACTGTAGGCTGTGGCAAACGATACCGAAATATATATAACAACAGGGAGAAGTAATTTAAAGAAATCGAATTGGATAGAGTACTACAGTACAGCGATTTAATCGCTAAGCTAAAGATCTACTTCGAGGGCAGTCTCTTCTCGCGAATACGGGCGGTTGCCCACGATTCATTTCTTTCTGTCACACTTTCCGCACATGCAACAGTAGCAGACCCACAAGAGAATGATCAGAAGCAGAATCGCGGCGCCGATGACGGCAAATATGACCCAGATTGGCATTTTACTAGCTGTTACAGGCTCGTAAAGCCAACATACGGTCGCAATCAATTCTACGACTTACAACACGTAGTCTGAGGAACGTTAGTCGCGTTAGAGTCGACGGTCGCTGCCAGAGCTGCTCCCATTCTTTCTCAAGTTCCACAGGGAACGCGCGCTAGTTAGTTCACATTCTTCTACAATCACGTGATTTCTTATATCCGGCGCTTGCGGTGCTCGTCCCAGGCCTGGCTTCTTGCCTTTCATTGGCTTTCAAAACATAACAATCGGTGCCAAGTCGGGACTCATGAGTCGGTAGATTGTTGTGGTGCGGAATCTCGACGATACGCCGCTTCGCCGTGACTCCGAAGCCGAAGCCCTTACGCAAAGAATGGGTGCGTTGCGACGGCAGATTCACAGGTAAAACAAACTACACTTTGTTTTTCCTCAGGGAGCGGATCGTCGAAGAGTCCGGGCGCGCGTCGCGGCCACGAAGCGATCACGGACGCGCAGCGGATGTTCGTTTGGGGCGGCGAACGACGCGACGAGCGCACGAACGCGTGGAAACTCTGCTCGAAGCAGGAGATGCACGTGCTCGATCTCGTTCGACGCGAATGGTGCGTCTACGCGACGAAATCGAAGGACGGCCCGCCGCCGACGGGGCACGGCCGATGCGCAGCGATCGGTCGCATGGTCTACTCGTACGGCGGAATCGTCGATCTGAAGCGAAATCGATTGACCGGCGAACTGTACCGCTTCGACACGTCCGGTTTCGCGTGGACGCGCGTCAACGTCGACGGCGCAAAACCGGCGTCGCGATCGAATTGCGGCCTGTGCGCCGTTCGCGATCAGTTGATCATGATCGGCGGTTACGTCGATCGAACGAGCGCGCGCGTGCAGGAGGGCGCCGCGTGGATCAACGATTCGTCGACGCCCGGTTGCGGCTGGTCGAACGAGTGCTATCGATTCGACTCGATTCGATGTAAGTCGAGCGAAAATTCCGTCACCGGCTGACGGCGTTTTTCTCGCAGCCTGTTGGTGGCCTCTAGACACAGTCGGAGTAAAGCCCCACCCTTGCTCCGGGCACACATTGAACGCGATTAGTAACGAAACGGTTGCCATGTTTGGCGGTCGTTCGGCCGGTCGACGACTCGATCAATTGCAAATTCTTAACATCCGGCTCCAGGTAGTTAGTTTACCGGCTAAAACAACAAACATATAAAAATAGCCGGCTGGCGACGAATTGCGCAGGTTTGGACGCCGGTGACGAGGTCTCTTCTCAGCACGCATCCTTGGCCGAAGCCGACGTCGAGTCACGCTGCTCTCATCTTACCGTTGCAGCCAAGTGGAAAACCGGCCATGCTCATACTCGGCGGACTGAAGGAATCAACTGACGACGGCGACAAGGAAACCGGCTATCTCATTGACCTAGAGACCGGAATGGTTCGCCAGGTTAGTTAAAGATGCAAGAAATTGAGATTTCATACCCCGATTGGCTCGTTTTTAGTTGTTCGTCGGTCACTCTCCTATCCAGCAGCATCTGCACGCCGCCGTTTGGATAAAGCAATCTAATGGTTCCTACTTTATTATTATTCAAGGTGGCATGGCTCCCACTGGAGGCCTCTCTGGTGATATTTTTGCCTACGTGTGGAGTACGTGACTGGATTTCTCTTTCCCCTATTGATTTTTTGCTATACATTTTCTCAGATCCTGACAATCCCACGGTGTTTGAACGTTATTATCCGCCCGTTTCTTCGTCGTCGAGTTACGTCTCGTCCTCCCAATATTTTCCGACGTTCGATTCGGCACTGGGAACGTTGAGGAATATGAAACGAAAATCGAGCAAAAGTTCATCGTCAGCATTTGACTCCGCCGCCGACGATCTGCATCTCGCTCACCAGGCGATGGAAGCAGAGAAGGTGTCATTGGAGCAGAACGTAGTTGAGCTGCAGAAGCGTGTTCGAACGCTCAGCATGAATAGCCATCAGTAAAGAAGAGATGTATATAGTACGGGGCCATCATGTTAACATTTTTCTTTTCAGGGAAATGACTGATTTAAAGGATCAGCTGGAGATTGAAACGAAAGCTCGCAAGGAAGAGCAGGAGCACCATCACAGCACTGTCGTTCGCCTGCTTGACGAATTGCAACGTAAGGAGGCGGAGGTTGGCGAGTTGCGCTGCGAAAAGGACAACGAGATCGAGCAATTGCGAAACTGCACCCAACTCTTGAAAGATCACATAGTCAAATTGGAATCTCAGATTCCGCTGATGAAACGCCAAATCAAAGCCCTCCAGGAATCGAAAGAAGAAGTGGAAACGCAGCTCGACGACTATCTCAGCCTTCTCAACATTCCACAAGAGCAGGTCATCGTCAACGAAAGCCGGAAACTCGGCGAAGGATCATTCGGATGTAAGAACAAGACCATGATGATACAAAAGGAATATTTCTAATGACGACATTTTTAGCTGTCTCACCTGGAATGTGGAAAGGCGGCGTCGTCGCCGTCAAGCGCTTCTTTTCCGTGATCATGCACGCTCACACGCAACGCCTTTGCCGGCAGGAGCTTTCCATCTGCTGCCGCATTCGCCACCCCAACATCGTCACCGTCTACGGTGCTTCGATGGTCGACGAAACGCCCCTGCTCATCATTATGGAGCTCCTGGAAGCGTCCGCGTCCGAAGTGATAGCGGCCGCGTGGGCAACCGGCTGCTATCTGACTCATCGCGAGCAGATCTGCCTTGCCGACGGTGCCGTAGCTGGCATCGCTTTCTTGCACAATCTCTCGCCGTCCTACGTTCACGGCGACGTGAAAACGGGCAACGTACTCGTCACGCGATCGATGACGGCGAAGATCGGTGATCTCGGCGCCAGCCACGTGCTCGGCGACTCGCTCTCGGCCGGCGCCATGAGTCCGAATTACGCGCCGCCGGAACGTTTTGACGATCCCACTCAGGGATCGAGCCTGGCGACTGACGTGTACAGTCTTGGTGTTACGATTGGCGAGATTTTCTGCGGCGAGGCGGCCGCTCGCGACGCGCGCTTCTCCCAACTGGCGAGGATAAAAACTCTCGAGCTGCTCGATTTGTGCTCGAGAATGGTGGTGAAAGAAGCGAACCAGCGACCGTCGGCGTGGACCGTTCACAACGAAATTCAAACGCTCAAGGGCAAAGACGAATACGAGGGATGCTCGCCAGAACGCATCGTCATTGGGAAGAGTGTCGGCGACGTCGTCACTCTTGTCAATCGCGTGCAAAAGTTGAAAATATATATTTGACGGAAAGAGAGAGAACTAAATTGACTACTTAATTAATTAAGGCTCCCCGTTGGTAATTCTATGTTTTTAGGCTTTTCTGACGGCCACGTATCAGGTTCTTCGTCGTCAAAATACGCTTCCTCTTCGTCTTGTTCTCGCAGTCGAACTGAATCGTATTCCCAACCTTGATCGACTCGACTATAGTCGAAGTCCTCGTCCTTTCCATTCAAGAAAGACTGCTCCATGATCGAGACGAATTCCTGCCGAAGCAAGAGTCTCTCACTCTCACTTGGAACGGCTTTGTCTTCGTCATCTTCCTCCTCCTCCTCCTCCTCCTCCTCCTCCTCTTCCTCTTCTTCTTCTTCTTTGTGACGACGTCTGTGCATCATATCGAGTAGAAAAGAACTGAATGTTATCTCTTTGGTGTCGTCCAATTCGAGTTCCTTTCTCTCTTTAGCGCTCAAATACTGTCCCACGTAGAGCTCATATTGCTCGGGATTTCTTCGTCGCATCTCTTGGTCGCTGAAGTATTCTCCGCCGCGCAAGAGTTCCTGTAGGCATTCGTATCGTCGGTTGCGGACTCGCTTTCGACTCTTCGTCGCGTTGAATCCAGATTCGAGTTCCTTTAGGTAGAATTCGACTTCGCAATCGGCCCCTCGCAACGAGTCGAAAGCGGGAAGATGAGCGCGACTCAGAAAGCGGCCGAATCGCTTCACAAAGTCGGCAGGACGACGACGAAGGACGTCTTCGAGGATCGCAATCTTCTCGTCAAAACTCGGCTCCGGTTCTCCTCTCTGTTGGCTTTTGATTAGTGCCCCGCTACTTACGATGCAACTAAGAACTTGCTGCATTTCACTTTGCAGAGACGCAGCCATTTTGACGGTCACCGTAATGAGCAGCTGGCAGGCAAATGCCGACAGACAACTTCTATCAGGCTGATCAGTTTACAACTCTTCCGAGTTCAGAGCAAATGGAGGACAAAAATATTTGTGTGCGTTGTCTGTCAGAACCCGGATACCTAAGAAACCACGCACTTCGCATCATGGTAAAAGATCAAGTTCGCGAATGCGACCGCGCCAAGCAAATGTACGTTTTTCTTTCGACGCCCAACACGTCTATGAAGTCGTTTTAGAGGCGGCGTCAAGTTTGGCGTCTTCTCCGCCGAACAAATGCGGCAGGCGTCGCATCTGCACGTTGTCAGCAAGACACTCTACGCGGAAGCGCCCGGCTCACCCATTCCGTACGGCGTTCTCGACCGTCGACTGGTGAGAGACGCGAAAAAGGGGGAGTCCAAATCACGCAATGCGCTCTATCTTTTTAGGGCGTAAGCGACAAGGTGCACAGCTGCGATACGTGCGGTCGAAGCTTGGCCGAATGCGTTGGCCACTACGGTTTCGTCGATTTAGAGCTGCCCGTCTTTCACGTCGGATACTTTCGCGCCGTTATAAACATCCTGCAGACGATATGCAAGGCAGGCAGAATATTAGAATACAGTCTACTGGCAGCCGTAAAAATATATTATGTTTTAGAAGTGTAGTCACGTGATGCTTAATAGCGAAGACAGGCGACAGTTTTTGGAAGTTTTACGTCGACCCGGCATGGTGGGCATGGCTCGACGCGGAGTACGAAAGAAGATACAGGAAAAGGCGAAGAAGAACGGCGTCTGTCCTCATTGTAAGGCCGCCAATGGGACGGTGAAAAAGTGCGGCATGCTGAAGATACTGCATGAGAAGTACAAAGTGGGAAAAAAGAAAGTATCGGATGAGGTCGTCGCCTTTCATCAGTCTTTTGCGTCGGCGTTGGAGTACAATAAGGACTTGGGTCCGTTGATGGGACGGGCACAAGAGGCTCTGAATCCGTTGAAAGTTCTTGCTCTTTTCAAGGCCATTCCTGAAGAAGTGAGAAACTGAGTTTGTTTGCCAATTCTTTGATAATGGAACTTCGTACGTAGGATATCACGCTCCTTGGAATGAATTTTGAGGCTGGAAATCGTCCTCTAGATTTGATATTGACGCGAATTCTTGTGCCCCCCTCCTGCATTCGACCGTCAGTGATGACTGACGGAGGAGGAACGTATGAGAAGAAGGAACTGTATAATATAGTAGTTATGTTGATCATATTATATCTCAGGAATGAGGACGATCTTACTGTAAAACTGACTGAAATTCTGTTTCTCAATGATGTTATTCGCAAGCATCGAGCATCTGGAGCCAAAATGCAGATGATCATGGCAAGAAGCAGATAAAAGTCTCGACGTTGAAATTTCTAGATTGTTTTTTAGGAAGATTGGGATTATCTTCAGCTTCAAGTTGCTCTTTATTTTAACAGTGAAGTATCTGGAATTCCTTTGACTATGCAGGTCAGATAGGGTCAGGGACAGTGAAGAAGTTCTTCTGTGAGAGGACCCATTAGGGAGGACCCACTAGATAGGCCGCATTCTATTTGTGTACATGTGGATAAGCTTTAAAAACATACTGCAAATAAGTTACCTGTTTCTTCCTCTTTCAGCCCAAGAAAACAACGCGTGGCCTCGTTCAACGCCTCAAGGGCAAGCAGGGTCGATTTCGTGGCAATTTGTCTGGAAAACGAGTTGACTTTTCGAGTCGAACCGTCATTTCTCCCGATCCTAATTTGAGAATTGACGAAGTGAGGAGCGAGACGTTGGTACGACAAGAGCAGACGTGAAATTTATTTCTAGGTTGGCGTGCCTGTTCACATTGCCAAGACGCTGACTTACCCTGAAAAGGTCTGATCAAGTCTTCGGTTGTCGTGCGTTGATCAAAGGAGAAATCTTTTAGGTGAACAAAGCCAATATCGAGCTGATGCGAAAACTGGTGCGAAACGGTGCAGACGTTCATCCAGGCGCAAACTTCGTTCAGCAGAAGAAGAACGAATTCAAACGGTACTATTTGGCTACGCTTTTTCTTTTGCACAACTAAGTGTGATCGCAGCTTTCTCAAGTATGGAAACAGGGATGCAATCGCAAAGGAACTTAAGGTAACGAGAAACGCGGCACTGGTCTCTCTTTTTTGACTCTTGAGACATTGCTTCTTTAGTACGGTGATACGGTGGAGCGTCATCTAATGAACGGCGACGTCGTTCTCTTCAATCGACAGCCGTCTCTTCACAAGCTCAGTATTATGGCTCACTTTGTACGGAATTTTACATTTAGAGAAATAATTGACGAGTGCGACGTTTTTTGAGACAGTCTAGAGTGATGCCTCATCGAACGTTTCGCTTCAACGAGTGCGTCTGCACGCCCTACAACGCAGATTTCGACGGCGACGAAATGAATTTGCACTTGCCGCAGACGGAAGAAGCAAAAGCTGAAGCTCTTGTTCTCATGGGAGTAAGAACGTCCTCAGCCTGTCCATAGTCATACATGTATGAGCTAACGACGTCCATTGAAGGTGAAAGCCAATTTGGTGACGCCCAGAAACGGAGATCCTCTAATTGCAGCCATTCAGGACTTTATTACGGGTACTGAAAAGCGTTGCCAGGTTTCATTCTTGAGGGTGTAACAATTGGCTAGGTGGCTATCTTCTGACGAAGAAGGACACGTTTTTTGATCGTTCCAAGGCCTGCCAAATTCTGTGCGCAATGTTGGCTGGTAAAGATGCGTCTGTCAAAATTGAATTGCCTCCACCCGCAATACGAAAAGTAAAGTCTTTCTAGCACCAATCCTTTCATTTTGCTATCGTTTGTTTTCTATGACAGCCAGTTGAACTGTATACGGGAAAACAGCTGTTTAGTGTGATATTGAGGCCGAACAATCGATGTCCAGTAAAGGTTAATCTAAGAGCAAGAGGGAAGCAGTACAAAGACACAATGGGTCAAGACATGGCCCCTAATGACTCCTGTTAGCGAGAGCAGTGGCGACGTTACATACGTAGCGGTTAACTATTTACCTTAGACGTTGTCTTCCGAAACAGTCAGCTGATGTGCGGTGTCATGGATAAAGCAACGTTGGGCTCTGGCTCAAAGACGAACGTTTTTTACGTGATTCTACGAGAGTTCGGTGAAGAGGTACAATATCTAAGCACAGCAATAGCTGAGACCGAGGAAACCCTTTCATTCTAGGCAGCAGCAGTGGCCATGTCTCGCCTTGCTCGAATATGCCCTTACTTTCTTAGCAATCGAGGATTTTCCATAGGAATAGGCGACGTGACTCCCGGTCGCCGTCTCCTAGACGCGAAGGAAAAGCTTCTCAAGGATGGGTAAGTCGTTTGTCTGAAGCAATCGTTCGTTGCATTGAGCGTATTTTAGATATTCGAAATGTTCTGAATACATTGAGGAATTTAAGTCGGGTCGACTGCAGACTCAGCCAGGATGTTCTGCTGACGAGACGGTTGAAGTACGCATTTTACTGGAGACAATTCTCTTGGTTTTTTTTCCGTAAGAAACCGTATTAGGCCAAAGTTCTTAAGGAGCTGTCCGTGATTCGGGATCACGCCGGGCAGGCATGTCTGCGCGAGCTCCATCCGTCGAACAGTCCCCTTTGCATGGCTCTGTGCGGATCCAAAGGATCAAACATCAACATTTCACAGATGATTGCCTGCGTCGGTCAGCAAGCCGTTTCCGGAAAGAGGATTCCAAACGGATTTGAAGATCGAGCGCTCCCTCATTTTAGAAGGGAAGGTAAGTAGCGAGACATGTACGAGTATTTAAAAGAAGCGAATTTTTAGCTAAGGAGCCGGCTGCAAAAGGGTTCGTAAGAAACAGCTTTTTTTCTGGACTGACTCCCACCGAATTTTTCTTTCACACAATGGCTGGAAGAGAAGGTGCCAACTTAACTTGTTTTCAAGATTTCCTTAAGAGCCCTCTTCTAGGCTTAGTTGATACTGCAGTGAAAACGGCAGAGACAGGATACATGCAGCGTCGACTAATGAAAGTAATAATACTTCTCTGCTGGCTTCGGAAACTTCTGTTCTAATTTTTTCCGTTACAGTCTTTGGAAGATCTCACTAGCCAATACGATGGAACTGTTCGTAATTGTGTCGGTGATGTCGTTCAGTTCAAGTATGGAGCTGATGGACTGGATCCGGCTTTGATGGAAGGAACAAGTCGGCCGGTCGATTTTGAACGAGCTATTCTTCACGCCAAGGCGAGTCAATTTCTCTCTTGTTGTACATTGCTTCTCCTTTTGAGAAGGTCAAAATATTTCATTCATTAGGCTACGAGTGGCAGTCACGACGAACCTAGTCTGTCGTCCCGAGAAGTGAAGAGTCTCTCGCGAAAGATCATTCTCTCAAAGGATTTTGTCGACTTTCATGATGAGTTCAAAAAGGATTTGATGTGCGTTTAAGTTCGGAAATCTCTTTAAAAATGACACGTTGTTCGCAGAGAATTTCTCGACGACACGAGCCGCAGAATGTACAACGCGAGGGTCAAATACGGCTTGGAACGAGCCTTCATAGAGTAAGTCCATGCCCTCCCTGCGTACCTAGGTATCAAGACGAGACCGTCGTTTTCTTTTCTGTTTCAGCGAGTCCGACGATGACAACGATGACGCCAACAAGGGCGAGTCTCGGGCGCGTCATGAAAGTCGGATTGTTTAGCCTATTGAACGACTTTAATTCCATTTTCCTCTCATAGTTGCCAGTCAGGTGGAAAAGTTGACGAAGACGCAACTACTGGCCTTTTTGGATTCTTGTAAGGCCAAGTACATGAAAGCTCGTGTAGAACCCGGTGAGCGAGTGAGCGAGTGTAGGTTATCGGTTCAATAGCGGTTTGGTGAAGGTACGACGGTGGGGGCCATTTGCGGTCAAAGCATCGGCGAGCCCGGAACGCAGATGACGCTCAAGACCTTTCACTTTGCCGGAGTGGCAGCGATGAGTGACGTGTTTTATGTGCAGCAAATGTTTGTTTTTTGAGTTGTTTATGTCGTCCAGATATCACTCTTGGCGTTCCTCGCATCAAGGAGATCATCAATGCTGCAAAAACTATCAGCACCCCCATTGTTACTGCACCCTTGGAAAAGGACGATGATGAGGAATCGGCTCGCGTGGTCAAGATGAGGATTGAGAAGACAACCCTGGGAGAGGTACCTTGACGCTTAGTCGCTAGCAGCGATGGCTACTCGCTTTTTCAGGTCTGCAGCTACATAGAAGAAATCTACATGCCCAAGAGCTGCTTTCTTCTGCTTGAATTGAATATTGAGAGAATCAGACTGTTGAGAGTAAGTGGAACGCTTGTCTACTGAGGCCTCTTCATGAGCGCAATACATAATACGACATCTGTGTATGCGGATTTTGCAATGCATTATCGATTGATCTAATCTTGGCACAGGCCTGATCGATTGATGCGTTGTCTTTTTACATAAGCAGTACCTAGCAGCAAATCTTACTGATTGCTGCTGCTTCTATTTTATAGCAACGCAATGTCAAGGCACTGTAGTAATCCTTCAGAAAGGGGCTCAATTATTTCTTATGTTCAGGCTCTTGCACTTTCCCTTGATGGGCGATTTTAGACGCTCACGTATTCTGAACGGACTATAACATCGCTTTTGCGGTTGTCATTTGAGAATCTATTTAGCAGGCAACCGTCCCTGGTAGATGTTTAGCTAGAAGATAAAGGCATACTTTCATGTGACAGGAGAGACGTGCTTTGCAGTTCATTTTTCTTTAGCTTGAACATTTTTCTTTAGCTTGAAGTAACGATTGGTTCAATTGCCGATTCAATTTGCTCCGCACCGAAAATGAAACTGCAGCATCAGGTTGACGATGCAGCAACTTCTTTTTTTTGAGCGGGAATTTTTCTCTAGAACGTCCAAGTCGTCAGTGAAAGAAGAATAACAGTGAAGCCATCTGCAAATCCCAATCGCTCTTTGTACTACGTCATGCAGCAGTTGAAGCAGGATCTGCCTAAAATTGTGATCAAAGTAGGCGAGTTCATCGTCTTTGGAGACGGTGTTTAGACACCGACTGCTTCTAGGGCATTCCCAGTGTAAATCGAGCTATCATTCACGTGAGCGATAACAAGGGAGCAGAGAGGTACAAGCTGTTGGTCGAAGGGATGGACATGAAAGCCGTGATGGCTACGAGAGGAGTAAAAGGTCGGTCTGTCACTTCGAATCATACGTTGGAAGTGGCCAAGACTTTAGGAATTGAAGCAGCAAGGTCAGAAGAGAAGATATTTGTAAAATGCACGATCTTGAAGATTCGTTTTCAGAACGACTATTATCACCGAAATTGTAGAAACGATGAAAGCCCACGGAATCAGTATCGATATTCGACACGTAATGCTCCTGGCTGATCTTATGACATACAGAGTGAGCGGGGTTTGGACTTCTTATCAAGATTGTGGCATGATTGGTTTCTCGTTTTGCTATTGCAGGGCGAAGTTCTTGGCATCACTCGCTTTGGTCTCGCCAAAATGAAAGAAAGCGTGCTCATGTTGGCATCGGTTGGTACATAAAAAGTGTCAAGTGGCAGTAGACAAAGTTGTTTTCTAGTTTGAAAGAACAGCGGATCATTTGTTCGACGCTGCCTTCTACGGTCAACAAGATGAAGTAAGCGGTGAGTAAAGCAGTTTGTGCAGAACAGCACTGATCAACCTTCATGTGTACGTGCAAAGGTGTGAGTGAACGCATCATAATGGGGGTACCAATGAATGCCGGGACGGGAATGTTTAAGCTCCTTGACAGGTTTTACTTAGCTGAATGAAAATGCATGAGCAGCCGATCGACTGAGAATTGTTGTTTAGACCTAAAACGCCAGGAGTGCTCAAAAAGAGACGTCTTATTTTCGACAATCCGAAATTTCATTGAGCAATCTACTCGTCCGGTTATCTAACTTTTAAGCTAAATTGATCGAAGAACAATACACTGAGAGAATCAATTATTTGGCCATGCAAGGCGCAGGCGCGGTCTAGTATGAGCGGAGAACATGATGGCGACAGTTCGCGTTCTGGACTGGATAAGACCAATTCAAGCTCGCAACCAAGCGAAAGAGAAACTCAGGTTGATAATTCCGAAATCGCGTAGAATCGGATGCCATTCGAGCCTTTTTTGTAGCCGAAAAAGTTTCGTTGGCTTCGGTTCGACGTCAAGACTGTTCCTTGCGCTCGAAATGCTCTACTTCATGGAATTTCGAGCGGAATAGCCGTTGGAGCCGGTGTGTTTTTGAGAACAAGTGAGCGGAAGAAATTTTAGCGCGCTTAGGCAACGATCCTTTTGAATCAGAACACGTTAGGAAGTCGTGCGACTTCGCTGTAGGTTCGTTTGCCGTCGTTTCATTGGCGAGCTGGTTTGTACTGACTTTCTTTTGTAACGGATTGACAGATATCTTTGATATCGTTTAGGGAAATATGTCGGTACAGATTCGCTCAAAAGCGAAAAGAGCTCAAAAAGACGGTAGATCTGCTAAACGAAGCAGAAAGGAAAAGAGTGAAGTTGGTAGATCAGAAGAATTCTAATAAAGTATCGGAGAAATAGAAGGGGTCGACTATAGCCTACGCAACCCACGATCCACTCATCATTCACTCTCGTGAGAGTGTGGGAGAAGGAGGCGACTCGTGACTTGCAACGCTTGAGTCGACGATGGAAATTGCCTTGTTTCTCGCTTTGCTCACTTCCTCTTTGGCTCTTCCGCTGACTTCGCTCGGCGAGAATTGGGCCGTTCTCGTGTCGGGTTCGTACACGTGGATGAATTATCGTCATCAAGTGCGTTCTTGTTTGCGTGACGTTTTGTGGATACAAATGGAGGCGCTCTTTCTTTTTAGGCGGATGTTTATCACGCGTATCAGCTGATGAAGAAGCACGGAATTGACGAGAGCCACATCATTGTGATGCATTACGACGACATCGCTCACAACGTTCGGTCAGTTATTATTAGTTACCAAATGCCTAGTAAAAGTCAATGCTAATTTTAAAGGAATCCGACTCCAGGAATAGTTGTCAACAAGGTAGTACATTTCCGAAGACGCTTCTAATATGCTGTAATATATGTATTTATGTATGTTAAAATTTAGCCCAATGGAACGAATGTCTATCGTGAAATCCCAAAAGATTACACCGGACTGGCGAGATCTCATACTATGACGCTCTTGACTCTGATCATTTGTTAAATTATCAATTTTGTGTAGGAGGTGACGGTAGAGAATTTTCTCTCTGTTCTGAGAGGTGATAAGAGTGCGGACGGAAAAGTTTTAAAAAGGTCATATTTTGTAAATGACGTTAGTTTTTAGTACGTTGGCATTTCTATTCATTTAGCGGTCCAAATGATCACGTTTTTATTAATTTCGTTGATCACGGTGCACCAGGTCTCGTAGCTTTTCCGCATGAACGGGTATGAGATAGCAAAATCGTTGCGTTGCGTTGCGTTGCATTCTCTTTTGCAACAGATGTACGCTGATCACTTTTTCGACGCAATTCAAGACATGCACGACAAGAGAATGTTCAGCAAGGTCAAACTGATATTAGCAGTGGAATTGATGTTCTTTATCCGGTGCCGTCTCTGATAACCAGTTGGTCATATACATGGAAGCGTGTGAAGCGGGTTCAATGTTTCAAGACATCATGCCCGATGACATGAACGGTAAAACTGCGCGCAATAGCTCCTCGTTTCTACTCGGTATCTGAAATGATGTAATCTCTCAGTCTATGTTGTGACGGCTTCCAATTCAACCCAATCGTCGTACGCTTGCTATTTTGACAAGAAACGAATGACGTACCTTGGGGACGTCTTCAGCATCAAGTGGATGGAGGACGAAGATAAAGTGAGCTAAATGCCTACAGTACTTCCCGTTCTTTTCTTTCCAAGCTGATGTAGAATCCTATTGAACGGCAGACACTGCAACAGCAATATAAACTTGTAAAGAAGGAAACGATTACGAGCAACGTGAGCCGTTACGGAGACATGGTACTCTATTTAATTCTTTTGTGCGAGTCTTACGCGCTGGTGTTTCAGCAATTTACTGACGCGCATTTGGACGAATTCATGGCAGGCCACTCCTCGAATTTGACAAGTTCACATATCTATCTCACTCTTGATGCTGCATTTTCAAAGCCTACTCCTCCGGTACGCTTAATCGTCGCGAGAGCTGAAGAGATACTTTTGACAGATTAATTCTCCACAGCCGCACCCTAAACCAATTCATCCGTGTGAAGATCCTGTACCAAGTCGAGATGTTTCACTTGCCATTCTTTATCATCAAGTCTCTGCCGCCACGACCAAGGAAGATATTGAATCTCTGAAGAGGCAAATTCACAGCGAGCTTACAGTTATATGATGCATTGTGTTTCTAATGGTTTGTCTTACAGTGTTTTGTTTTTTTGTTTTGTAGCTTCGCAAGAAGATCGCTAAAACGTTGGATCTTGTTGCGGCTGAGTGTCTTCAGAGTTCGAACAGCAGCATCGTATTGGAGGAAGTGATAACCAATTCAGATGCTAGACCTCGAAATTTTAACTGCTACAGAACCGTGGTTGAACACTTCTCTGCACAATGTTTTGATTTAAGCAAGGTCTGTTGCTTGTCAAGTTACTAGTAGTTTTTAGTGAAATGAGTTGTGTTGTTTTGTAGTACGATTTTGCTCTTGGCCAACTATTCAAGCTATCGAATTTGTGCGAAGGCGCAGTTCCAACGGACACAATCAAGTCTGCTCTGTCTCGTGCGTGTGCCTAAATGACTGTACGTACAATGTATATGTAAATGTTTTTGGCGGCTTTTTGTACATGTCTGCATGTCTTTTTTGTGCAAGTTCCCATTAGTGTCCTTTCTCTGTTCCCGCCTAACTAGCGTACAAGTTCACAAGCATTTTTACAGTCGTGCAAAAAATTAGGAGACGCAAAATTCTATAAGAAGTTGGCACATACTGTACATGTACAGTACATACAGTAGACTACATACAGTACATACATACACTTCACCCACATACACACATAAATAATACAATTAAGACTTGTCATCAATCGAATCGGTTGGTGCGTCTAATTTGCCTTGCATGTCTTTTCCGGGCCCGGGACAGTTGGGGTGGATAGGTAGGAAATTTGACGTCAACGGCGACGGGCGGTCCGACGAGGGAATAAGCGGAACAAGTACGTACTGTTAGCATTGAAGAGCTGCATTGAATTAACTAAAAGAATAATCCCCCAAAAATGTTCAATTTCTCGAGAAAGGACTGGCTTTTAATTAGAGTAGTAGCTTACTGCTTGAAGGCTTGCTCACTGGCACCATATGTATGTATCTATGATGGCGAAAGAACTTCAAAATTTGAAGCGCGACGACCGACGACGTGGTAACCCGTATATCTGGTTAGGGTAAACGGCTTTTTCTTTCGTTTTCTTGCAAAGCCGTTTACCCTACCCGAATATACGGGCATCACGCAAAAGCAATACACGATTATAGCACCATACGAATCTGGGCGAAGACCCCTGCAATCACGATTTACGAATTAGAGTCAAGTGTCGTTGAATCGCGAACGCGAATCTCGATTGGTGTGCGTTGCAACGTGGGTGATTTGCATAAGACCTACCACATGAGGATCTACAAAAGAAGAAAATGAAAGCGAAAAGACGAAAAACGCATGCAACTATCTAAAAAGAAATTGCAGACACTTCACCGAATTATTTGTTATCAACTTCTTCCTGCTTGGTTTTCATCTCCTTTTTCATCGCTTCACTACCTCGATGCTCTCCGTACAGAGGATTCGAAATTTCAATTCGATCATACACGGGTTCTTTTGTTGACTCCGACTCATCTCTTTCTGACGACGCAGGCAGCGGAGGAATAGCTGTTTGCTGATAGGTGATCATTTCTTCGTACAAATCCTCCGAGGGTGCTGAACGTTCACCGAGTGGCCTTAGATAAGATGTACGTGCACTAAAAAGTAAAACAAATTATTCGCAAGAAGCAACAAAATAAACACGCATTAATTAATAAAACGACTACAAGTAAAGTCTTTCTTACTCGATGTCTGGTCGCCTTCGCCTCCTCCAAATGCGCACCGCAACTCCAAAGATGATGATGATAAATAGAACCAAGAAACCCATAATTCCGTAAAATATGACAGATGTTCCACCGTTATCCACGATCCCAGCTGTAGGTGCTATTACACTGTCTGCATGAAAAAAAGAAACAGAATTATAAAACCAGTAAGTCTGAGAGAACGTAGCAACGACTGATTAGACGTCGTTCTTACCTAACTGAAAGCGCTTCGGCAAGCTAGATGGACTTTGACCTGCTGCTGTTGCCGCCGTAATGGTAACAAGGTACTCGACTCCTACTCTGAGGTTGCCAACAGAATACTCCGTCTTGTCGGCTGGGATCGAATACGCTGTAGTAATATATCCAAGGTCACTTACAGTTGGAGTGAAAGTCAGGGTGTACATTGTCAAGACTCCCTGGCGCTTGCTCGGCGCCAGAGGTTCCCAGTGAACAACAGCGGTAACACCAGAAACGACAATGTCAGTGACAAGAGGAGCTTCAAGAGGAGCTAAAAATCAATGTTGTCACCCAACAACAACTAGCCAATTTATTTCCTAACCCGTCTCAGCCGTTGTTATTGTTCCTGTTGAAACAGGACCACACTGATAATGTCCGTCGACGAGAGTGCAGGGAGACAACGTGAAAACGTAAAGTCGGTTTCCGTCGAGACCGATTATTGTCTGCCTCAATTTTTCCTCCAAAGGAGCTTCACTTTGGATGTGTCCAGGTGTAGGCGAAGCTCTAGTTGTTCTTCCCTTACCTTGAGCGTCATAATGCAAATTATAGGCTCGAATAACTCCGTTACGATTCCGCAGATACGGTAGGTTCCACAGAAGCGTTACAGTGACCAGCCCATCAACACCCGCGGCAGTCGTCATATTAAAATTTCGTACCGATGACGACGGAGCTAAAACTTGCTATCAGACAAATATTTTAGCCTAGCTTAGCTAAGCAATTACCTGACTGATTTGTCGCAAAGACGGTGGAAATAGCAATTCCCTTTCCAGCAGCCGTTTCTGCCCGCAAATTCACTTTGTATTGAGTAAAAGGATGCAGCCCCGTCAGATGAAAGAATCTTTTCTCCGGGGAGAAAACGTAGGTCGTCTTCAAAGTCCAGACCTGCGAATCCTGACCCCCTTCCACCCCGACAGCATTTAGGTAGCTAAAATCGGTGATTTCTAAATGATAGGCAAGCAATAGTCCATTTGGCTTCCTCGGCGGACTCCAGGTCAAAACGTCATCTGTCGCGCGACCAGTAGATGCCAAAAATTTAGTAGGAGCCGATGGCACTGTGAAGCGCAAGGTGATGCATTACTACAAATCATCTCGAAGCTCTCACCGTCTTCGCTTGTGCGCACAGCTTGCGAAGCTGTCCACATGCTCTCAAGTCGGCTTCCATCCTCCGCCAACGTCAAAATTCGAATACTCACTTTGTAGTACGTCCATCTGTCAATTTTATTCAAGCGCTTGTAAATGGTGCCTTATTAATTCTTACTTTTGCAGCTCGGTTAGAGTATGATTCGTCCCGTTTATGACAAACGGTGCTGAGAAGTCACTGCGATTTGTCGCATAGTACTGGATTTGATATCCATCAAAATAACCATTGATATTTTTGGCAAGCGGTGGAATCCACTCAACAAAAATTGACGTCGAGTTAATTTCACTAGCGTGAACAAACAGCGGAGGATCACTAGGCCCTATAGAAAATTTATATTAAAAAAGCCTATTCTTATTGCACAGATAAACCTGCTCTTGTTCGTACTTCCACCACAGCAAAAGGACCTGGGCCTACATTCGTGTATGCACGAATTCTAATGCAGTACATCACAAACTCTTCAAGGCCAGTCAATGTCCAGTGCGTCGCCAAAGCGCTGACATTGAGTCGATTTGTGAAATTTCCAAATTCTGTTTTGCTGTAAACGATTTCGTAAAGAAGTAGTTGACCATTAAGAAATTGATCTTGGGGCGAAGTCCAACTAAAGTTGAGTGCTGTTGGAGAAATGCTAGCTACGGAAGTGATACTAGGAGGGCCACTTGGCTCTAATAGAAACAGAGACTATATAAGAGCTGTAATGAAGAAAAATCTAAGTTGCCTGCCTGATTCAGAAGTTCGCACTGTTGCTGGAACACTCCGATCCCCAATTCCAGCACTTGTTTGACCGGCCACTTCAAAAGTGTATACGGTGTATGGATGAAGGTTGAAAACAATTACGCTTTGCAAGCCTGTGACAACAGTCAAATTTTCTTTTTGGCCGTGTCTCAAATAGAACAACGTGAAACCGAGAAGACGACCATTCAGTCTAAAAGGCATTTCCCAAGCGGCCTCCACGCTTGTAGCTGAGAGAACAACAAGAGACAAAGCCTTGGGATCACTAGGAACTATAAAAAACACAATCAATAAGACATTTACTGATTATTCCTCATATCCAGACCGCTTTCGTGAGTTCTGGTCTTTCTTGGTGTTGTCCCGCCATGGGGACCTGTTCCTCCGCCTGTTGTTGCTGCGACTGTAATAGTATAATTTGTATAGGGTAATAGGTTTGTTAGTAAAAGAGATGTAGTTTCGTTTCCTTTCAAAACAACTTGAACTTCGTCGTCGGAATCGGTTTCGTACGCGACGGTAAAGCCGGTCAGAACTCCAAAAATGAATTGTACTGCTGGTTTGCGCCACTGAACTAAAATTTCACTAGCAGAGCGAGTGGTTGCAGTGATGTTCGGTGGCGAGACTAAAGGAGCTAAAGGAAATCATTAGCAAATTATCCTCTATCAATACCATCATACTCATGTATATACTGTACCTGCTTCGCCGGTTTTCACGTATACTGGTGTGCTTCCTGGGCTTTCGCCAACGAAGTTTTGGGCAAATAAGCGTATTAGATACACTGTGTGAGGTGCTAGTGAGGACAATGAGTAAGAAGAAATAGACGAATTTAGAGAGACGGCGTAGTGTTGCTTTGGCGGCTGAAGCGTTGAAAAAGAAATTCTGAATCCGGTTAAATTTCCGTTAATGCTTTCTGGAGAAGGAGCCTAAAACACAACGTACGTTATATATAGCACTCTACTTACTATAGTACGTACGTACAAGGCAATCTATATCATCAAAACTGCGAATCGAAGACTCTTTTAAAAAATCATGCAAGTGCTGAAACCTTAAATTACATATGCCATCTGAGTCCAGTAGACCGGCTTAGTCAGTTTTCGAAAAAAAATGATCTCGTCAACTATCAAACACTACTTTACTCTAAAGCGAGCTCTTTATCGGGCAAGCAAAATTTGTTTGTAAGAGGATCAAAGATGCTACCTTCCAGGAAATAAGTACGCTTTCCGAGCCTTGAGCTCGAGCGTCGGTAACTGTCGGTGAAGAAGACGGTGCCGACGATAACGTGCGAACCTCCATCGCAGATGAATAGTTGCCCCATAAATCATTTCCTGCTGGCTCTTCAGTCTTGGCTCTCACTGCCAATCTATATATACGATTTGGAAGCAAGTCGATTATCGTTATTGTCAAAAGGTCAGTTGGATGAACCAGAAGCTGAAGCTGCCTTCCCCTACCAAAAGACTCGTCCGAGTATAAGATAGAGTAACCTCTGATCAGCCCATTAGGAAAAGTGGGCGGTCGCCACGAAAGAAAAACCGCATGAGAGGAAGCTGCCACGGCAGCAAATGACGTTGGAACAGAGGGAGCTATAAAATTTATAAATCGAATATTTGTTAATCTTTCGTTCTGCTTCATGTACCTGCTTGCTTTGTCTGAGCTGAAGTTACTTCACTAAATGAGCCAGCGCCGACTTGATTGACCGCTCGAACTTGCACGCCGTAAATCGTGTACGCAGATAGATCAGTGAAAATCGTCACAAACGTTGTTGAGGGCACAGAAACCACGGCATTCAGACGCTGCCCCGCAAGTTTAACGATAAAACTCGTCACAGGAGCGTTGCCGTCGAACGACGGAACAGTCCACGATGCTTCCATAGACCATGCAGTGAGAGCGACAAGACGCGGCTTTTCAAGTTTGGTAGGTTCCACTACATAAAAATAACGTGATCAAAGCTCCTGTACAATTTTTCTTTACCGAGCTGAATAAGTGTGAAGGATCTCTCTGCCACTCCTGCGCGATTTATACCAATGCACTTGTACTCGCCTTCGCTGCTGCCGTTTATGTTGTGAAACACCAAATCAGAACCGTTTGATCTAGATACTTGACGGACGGCGTTACTCTGTTTTGAACTAATAGGCAATTTTCCGTGATACCAAGCAACGCTTGGCATTGGGTCACCATCTAACAAATAACATGAAAAGATCTGAGGATCCTTGCCTGCCGCAGTAGCAGCATAGACATAGGTGATTTCATTTCGCTGAACAACTCTATCTGCCGATGATAGATTCAACTTAAGTGATGGAATAACTAAAGAGTAACGTATGAAAATTTACACTCTAATAGCTAGGCACTCCGTTCCAAAATTAGTAAAAACCGTAAAACCTTGTTAATACTCGCGTGGGACAAGCTACAGGCTACAACGATAAGAACGAAAGTACCGGTAGAATGCCTCCTAAAAAGTAACGTATGAAAATTTACACTCTAATAGCTAGGCACTCCGTTCCAAAATTAGTAAAAACCGTAAAACCTTGTTAATACTCGCGTGGGACAAGCTACAGGCTACAACGATAAGAACGAAAGTACCGGTAGAATGCCTCCTAAAACTATCTGGGAATCAGGAGTGCTCAGCTCAACTAAAAGACTTTACCGTCACAGGTAGGAAGGTCATTGCTCCAACCCACAGTCAGCGAACTTTGGTGGCCTATTTCGACACACTGCGTAGTTGGAAGACCAACCATGACTCGATCCTTCTGACACGCAAAACGCAGGGTAGAACTGTAGACAAACGTCGCTGAAACAGGCAGCCTTCGGCCGTGAACAGGTACTCCAGGATCCAAGCAGTAGCGAGCTGGAGAGAAAACCATTATTATTATTTTCTATAATTCAATGGAAAATCAATTTGGGAAGGACTGATAAGCAGGGATCTAATTTACCGACCAACCCTTTGGCGCTATAGACAAACACGTGCCTAAAACGTACTGCATCAATTGCCTCACCATCACAAACTGCTGGAATGCCATCCCATTGGCCGTTGGCCTGGCAGAGCCGCGTGGATTCCCCAAAAATGTCATGTCCTGAATTGCACTTGAAAGACGCTACCGATCCATAAGTCGTATTCGTTATTGTAGCACTGCCGTTCGAGGGTATAGCCGGCATACCGCAGTCAACAACTAGAAAAAAGTAAAATACTATTCTGTCTGTTTATAAACAGGTTTTCCGTACTTTTGCATCGCGTCTGTGTTCCACTCCACAATCCACCGACTTGACAAGTTCGGCGAGACGACCCCTGTATAGCGAATCCTAACATGCAAGAGAACGAGGCTACGTCGCCGTAGTTACGTCCTCCTGACACATATCCAAATGCGGGAGCTGACAATGAAACACAACCGGAATTAGCTAAACAAAAAATTAATAACTTTTAACAACACTCGCTGTCATTTTACCAGCAGTTGTGCACGATGTTGCTGATCCACTCCACTGCCCATTGGATTCGCAAACCCGTCGTGCTGACCCTTGTATCGTATACCCAGCGTTACAACTGAATGTCGCGGCGGACAAGTAGACAGTTGACGGCAGCGTCATGCGTCCGTTAGAGGGAGCCGTCAACGCTCCACAACTGACAACTAGGAGAGAAAAGAATAAGGTTTTACCCGCATAAGTCAACAAATCTCACTGGTGCAACTAGCTGGTGAGCCCGTCCACAAGCCGTTCAGCTGACAGATACGCGAGTGGGAACCAGACAACCGGTATCCAACGCTGCACGTAAACGTAACAATCGTTCCTACAGTTCTGGAGGTGGTAGATTTGGAGCCAAAGCTCGGCGTAGACAGAAATGAACAATAAATTCCTACGCGAAAAAAAGACACTGTAGTGAGGAACAATCCAAATATTGCATACGCACGGCTGCAAGTCGGCTGATATCCGCTCCAAAAGCCCGAAGACAAACAGGTGCGACTAGACGAACCAGACAAACTGTAACCCAAATTGCAGCTAAACCTTATTGTTGATTGATATAATGTCGAGCTGCCAGAAAAGGTGCCATAGAATGGCGCAGACAACGAACCGCAGTCACGACCTAGACGAAAATACCTCAGTATTCTTGCATCTTTTTCCCCCACGCTTACGATTGCAGGTCGTCGGTGTTCCCGACCAAGTCCCGTCACTTTGACACGTTCTCAAGCCGGAGCCACTGACAAGAAAGCCGCTATTGCACGTGAAAACAACCGTCGTTCCGCGAGAAGTAGAAGCGCTTGATTTGAAGCAGTTCTGCGGCGTTGGAAGAGCCAAGCAAAATACTCCTGGACTAGCACTTCCACATGTCACCCCGGCATCTTCAGTGTGCAAACAGTTGTGCGCACCCCATTGCGATTTAGTGCAAGATTCTATTGTCGTCTCGGAGCCAGTGCAATTGACGTCGTCGAGCCAGATTGCTCCTGATCCTTGGCCGTAACGCGCGCAGCAATCAGCGGTAATCGCTGAACCGTATCCCAATTGATTGCAGATCACATTCGCATCTGCAAGAGTCCAATCATCGTCGCAAATCGACCCCCATTGGCCATCGTGAAACACTTCAACTCGCCCCTCGAAGTTCGTTGTTCCTCCAACGAGCCTCACAGACGCTCCACCTTAATCAATTAATAATACATGAAAATTGACCATAATAAAGACACGGATTAATGAAATTGACCTTCATAAAGACCGGGTAATTAAGTAACAAGGACTTTTTGAAGGTGGCCTTCATAAGGAATGAAGACCCGTTCATTTATGTTTAGTCAATCAACGCGTTCATAGTTAAGGTCTAAATTTTTGCCAAATTAAACCACTTACTTCGGCAAACAACGCCAACATCTTCGCTGTGGCCGCAGTTGTTTGAACCCCACCCGAGGTGAGAACAGTCGTTGAGTCTTGATTCGTTCACACACGCGACGTCGTCAAGCCAGATAGTCCCTCTGCCCGACCCAAAGTAAACATCGCTGCGCCTGTTAGGGTCAGACGAGGTCATGAAGAGTTGGCGGCAGACGACGTCGGCGTTCACTCGAGTCCAAAGGTCATCGCAAACGCTTCCCCATTCGGCATTAAAAAATATTTCCACTCTACCTTCGAACTTGGATGTTCCGCCAACAAGTCGTAGAGGACTGACACCTAGAATGAAAAAAATATTTCGAATGCTTCATAATTAATTAGCGAGAGGATGTGACTTTCGCAAGTGACTCCAGCGTCTTCACTGTGATGGCAGTTGTGTGCACCCCACAACGAATGAGAGCACTGGTCGAGGCTCAGCTCGCTTCCTGAACACGAAACATCGTCGAGCCAAATCGTTCCACTTCCTTGACCAAAGTATGCACTGGAGCGATAGGCTACAGCGTTTGAAGCAAACAGCTGCGTGCAAACGACTTGAGCGTCACTGATGCTCCAAAAATCATCGCAAACGGTTCCCCATATTCCATTATGTAAAATTTCAACGCGACCTTCGTAGTGCGTTGATCCGCCAACAAGTCGCACATCGTTTTGATCTACAGAAAAATTATTTTATTAGAAAGCCGTACTTCCTGCAGCCATACTACGATTGCAGATCACACTAGCATCATCCGAGTGGGTACAATCATTGCTACCCCAGGCACTGTGGCTGCATCCATCAAGACTGGACTCTGATCCGGAGCAGATCATTCTATCTAACCAGATTGGACCAGAGCCGCGACCGAAGTAAGCTCTGTGCAAATAGTTCTGAGGAGTTGTGGAGAAAAGTTGATTGCATACGACTCTTGCATCGTTGTAGCTCCAATAGTCATCGCAAACCGTCCCCCACTGACCGTTATGCTTTACTTCCACTCGGCCTTCAAAACGAGTTGTTCCCCCAACAAGTCGGATGACACTTCCACCTAGAACAAAGAAACGTTGCCATAAGAAATAAAATACTTAAATTGACGCACTGCCGCACAACACTCCTGCGTCTTCAAAATGAAAACAATCGTGGATGCCCCATCCTCCGTGTAGACACTTATCTAAGCTCAATTCCTTGTTTGTACAACGCACATAGTCTAACCAAATTTGGCCAGACCCCTGCCCATAGTACCCTGCGCCCATCGCTGCTATGCCCCTGGTAGAAAACAACTGCCGACAAACGACTATAGCGTCGTAATAGTTCCAGCTGTCATCGCAGATCGTGCCCCACGTCCCGTTGTGAAAGATTTCAACTCTTCCACCATATGCCGACGAGCCACCAACAAGTCTTAATTTATTTTCTTGAGCTAACGGGTGGAAACAACAGGGTTAGTATTCGTAAATATTTACTCACAGACACTGCCACACAACAATGCAGAAGTTCGCTTAGAAGAGCTTCTGATTGCATTAGTACCGTCTTCTACTCGCTATAGTACAGAGGAACATCTAATTCGAACATCATATTGTAAGTATCAGTCCAAATCAAAACTAAGCATTGACATAAAAAATGGCTGCTCTTTCTAAAATTCTGAACAGAACCACTAAAGTATTTACATTAAAGTGACACAAAATTTACCTTTGCAAATAACTCCAGCATCTTCTCCGTGATTGCAGTTATGTAAACCCCACAAAGGGTGAATACAACCGTCCAAACTGCTCTCATTTCCGTTGCAGGCCACATCATCAAGCCAAATTGTGCCTGAGCCTTGTCCAAAGAAAGCCAACTTCTTTGCCTCTACAGCTCCTGTTCCAAACAGCTGATGGCAAACGACGTGAGCATCGTTTAAGTCCCAATTGTCGTCACAAACTGTTCCCCATCGGTTATTGTGGTAGACTCGAACGCGGCCTTCATAGCCAGTCGAGCCCCCATCCAAACGTACCTCTGAAGACACGAAGTTCGCTTAGTTAAAAACGATATAAACCAGTTCTTCTCTTCAGGTTAATTTTTAAACTCAAGTACCCAAGCTAGTGAGGAGTGCGCATGACCTCACTACGGAATGCGGATGCTGCAAAAGATTGGGGTACTGTGTAAACTGTTTTTATGACTGATTTATCTCATTAGTCTACTAGACCATCTGGACGACGTCTCCTTTGCCAATTACAATAGAAGAGAAGGACGAGATCGTACCAGTTTGCGCTGAACAGCCCTTCGCTGCCAGTTGCGTCGATAACACTCCAAGAATAAGCAGAAATGACGTCGTCATTGCCGCTGCGGCAACTTCTGGTGTTTTCCAGCAATTTAAAGTGAATGATTTAACGCCGGTTCACTATAGAGAGAGAAGGAAGCTACATTTCTACATTGATCTAAATGAAGTCAGACGTACAAGAAAAGGGAGGACACCGGCAGGGCACTGCACCTTATAGAAAGCAGCGGCTAAGTGCTTCAGTCAAACCCGTATGTTTGTTTAGTTGTCGCGTATCACATGAAAAGACAAATTGAACAAAGTTATGCAAACCACCAATTTTGCCCATAGGAAAGGAAACGGGTCTCAGGAAAAAAGGTCTTTTCACCGAACACACATGGCACATAGCCAGAACCCTATATAATGCAATCAAACGCATATATGCCAACCTTTCGGTGTTGAAAATGGGGAGGGTCTGGGGGCGTACAGTAACCCAAAAAATATTTCGGCGTGGTCTAAGCCAAATCGTTTTTACACAATCTGGCAAATGGCTATCATATAACCAGAGCTCTTAATTCAGAATACAGCAAAACTACATGTATCTTAATTAAGCAAATTCAACTCATGAGTATTTTTACAGCCAGTATTGAATATCGACGGTATTTGATAGAGCTAAGCTCAAGACACTGCTGTCAGCGGGGTCACGAGTTTATGATCAGCGTAATTAAATAGAAGAAAGACCAGCTCATGAAATATAATTGTAGTACACGTTTCATGATCTGATTCTGGATCGGGGCATTAGCCGCCCGCATAGTAGTAGAGCAGGCGTCGGGGGGAACGGCGGGAGAAGACTCCAAAATCGGGACGGTTGGCATGTATGCAAACGTCAAAAGACTGTTGCGAACCCGGCCATCCGCTCGCTCATTTCTCAGGCTCTTTCTTTCCGTCTTTTCGATCGAATGATGTCCAGATTTCTCCACAGTCTAATAAACCCGCCTAATGCTCAACTGGTCGCCTTCAAAAAGCGTCTCGCAACCACTGCTCGCAACGCAAGTGGACAGCACGGATCCGTGTAGACACGTGATGAACATTCCCGGACGCAAGCAACTGGTCACCTAAAGCCGTGCCCAAAACTTTAATGCCATGATTCCTCGAATTTTGCTTGTGTGCCCTGGAGGCTGAACCTTTTCTGTTTTATTTTCAATTTGTAACGGTTAGAGATTGACAGTGTATTAGGTGGTGGTCATGTGACCTGTGGATATATAGATTTCCCCATTGGTGGTTGATCGAATGATGAACGCTATGATTCCCACTACCTCTCCACCCTTATTAATTGCCTCACCGTTTTGAGTCCAACCCGAGGAAGATCCTTTACAATTTGGTGAAGAATATTATAATTAATTAATCCCTGGCACGAGGGTTTGTTGGAGACGCGATCGGGGTGGGTCCGAGATGAGTTGGTGACTGGTTAGCTCGTAAACGGGTTTGGCCTGCTCGTTGCGCCGTGGCTGCCGGTCGACTGCTACGTCGGCGTCAGGCTGAAAGCCGGAAATTGGGTACTCGCAGCACACGTCGCCGCGAGTAGCGAGGAGTCTTTGACTCGAGAGGCAGAGGTATGCGCTTAGCGGGTGCATGGGCGCGCATACCGTTACCAATCGGTAGAATGGCTGAGGCCGTCGATTGTTTAGGTGGGCGTATCGCCGATATGTCTGGGAACGAAACTTTGAAACGCGGATGTGGCTGCTTGTTTTCGAGGCGTCGCCCTTGTCGGATTACTTGTTTTGTTTGGGTTTGGACGTGATCTGACCCTAGGACATTAATGGAAAGGCGCGAGGAGAAAGGCGTCGAGACGAGACGCCGTCGACCCTCACATCTTGCGGTTGAATATTTAATCGCGTTGTTTTGGCGTTTCCGTGAAGAGAATCCTGTGCTTTCCCGTGGAAAGCCAAGCATTCCCGTAAGAATTGAGGTGTTTGTTTGGATTTGAGACGAAGGTGTCATGGGGCGTCTCGTGCGTCCCAAAATCAGTTGCGATCGAGAACAAGACAAAGTCGGCGGCAAGTGAAGAAGGCAAACTGGGTACAATTGCCGGCACGATGAGGCGGCAGGAACGCCGCAACCCCCCCGACACCAGCAAACGCCGCAGCTGCTGCGCCAGCTGCTGCGCCAGCTGCACCTCAACCGGGACACGCTGCTGCTCATTCAAATGCCGCTCATCCACAAGGCGACGAACGGGACTTCGTCACGATTGAGAGGTACTGGGGAGATGTCAACGAAGATCTAGACGGTTGGCTGTTTCATGTCAAAACAGCTTCGGAGTTGAAAGGGTCACGGGGGGACGAACAACGCAAGCTGCAAAGAGCTGTCGTCGGGTCGAGCTCGAACAGAATACCAGTCTTTCAAGATGAACCAGCCGAACAACAAGTCACAGTTCGAAGAATTTCTTCGCCGTGAGTTCGGGCCAAGTGATCCCATCGACTATTACACCAGGAAGTTGTGCCATATAAAGCAGGAATCAGAGGAATCCATCTTCGAGTACAACTCAAAATTTTGCGACCTGCTAGCGAAGCTGCGAAATGTTCAACCTGACCCACTTCCCGAACGGTTGTTAGTCCTCTACACTGTATTACGTTGACGGCCTCCGCCCAGAATTCCAAATTGAATTAGAACGTGATGCACCAAGAAGTATCCGCTGCGTACCGAAGCGCTGAAAAAGCTGAAAGAGTTTGGAGAAGGCAGATATGTTCCCGAACCTCGGCTAGCGTTTGTTCTGTTATATCGGGAAAGTCGACGGATGAGCTAGGAGAACCGCCTGCTAAGAAACCAGCGGAAGAAGACGAATCAACGATGAAGGAGTTGAAGGAACTGTTTGGCCGCACTGCAGAAATGATAGCTAGTCACCAGAAGACGATTGAGTTTCTCCTTGAACAACAGAAAAACCAGGCACAGTCGGTCATGAAACAGGCGGCTCAGTCTAAATCAGAAAAACGAAGAGCTTCTTTTCGAGGAAATTGTTACTTCTGCAAAAAGCCAGGCCACCGTATGTCAGAATGCTTTAAAAGGAAAGCGGAAATTTGGCGGAAATCTAGAAGCAGGAACGGACGACGATCACAAGAGTCCTCGAAATCAAAGCCGGAGGAGCACGGAAACCCTGCCGATGTGATCCGAGGTACATGTGACACGGCAACGATGAAATCTGGATTATCATTCTGCGAACTGTCATTGAGGGAATTGACGCCACCTTGATGATTTGATAAGAGTCAAAACACACAGTCCTCAGAGTGTGTGGATTTCGGATACTTTTCGCGGGATCAGAACCTTTTTGCTTCATTTACTTCTCTTATTCTCTTATATAGCTATAAACTAGTTCTTTTCCAAAGTTTCAGCTCGGTCACGTCTTCAGATTTGAAAAAGGTCAGCAACATGTGACGTGCACAGAGTGATTTTCTTCAATTAAAGAATTGAATAAATTCTATTTTTTCAGCTATTGTGTCTAAAAATAACATCCGCTTGACCTTCTCGGCTGTTGCCGAAAATTTTGACGGTGTCTAAACTTACAAAAGCAGTCAAACGTTCTAAAAAACCGATAAAATATAGTTGGGGAAGCGGCGAGACGTAATTATCTATTTTGTTGCTAAAAGTCTGCAAGCCTCCGTGCACCAGTGTTTTTGAGGCATAACAGGTCTACCTATGAATTTTTATACCTTCTAGCAATATTTTAGCTGCCGGTAACTTCAATTTGCTAACCGGGCCGCAGAAAATCGCTCTCTCTACAGTCGTTGTCCAAAAATGTCGCTGACTTTGCTCGAATCTCATTTGGCGACTCCTACTTCGACCGATCGAGTTGAAGTTTCTAAGGTTATATCTTCCGCCGGCCGCGCCTCCAAGGCACACGAGAACTGTTACTACATGTAGATGGTCGCATCTTCGACATCTATATTCGCATTTTCTCGGTTGAATAGCGCGCTTTAGACCACGGCGGTCTTTGTTCGCGAAATGGCGACGAGAGCGGCGAAACGAGTCTTCTGCCCTTGCCGCTGGTTTTATTCGACCTCAAAGTGGTCGTCGCCTCAGCAACTTCATCGATGGCACGAACCGGACGGCGTTCGAACGAAAATTCTCGTCTACAACAGCCTAACACGCTCGAAAGTTCCCCTCGTCGTTCCGAAATCCAAACCAATATCATGGTAACGAAAGTATAAGCACGGCCAACAGGTAAATTCGGTAGAGGTTACGTATACGTCAAGGTACCAATGCGGACCCACAGTGTACGACCACTCTCACTTGGGCCATGCCTGGTTACGATGCTCGCTTTCCCTCGCCTCTCTCGAATTGTGACGTTCTTCGTTTTTCGTAGCTCCTACGTGCGATTCGATGTGCTGCGACGCATCATGAAACACCACTTCGGCTTGGCCATTCACCAGGTGATGGGAATCACGGACATCGACGATAAAATCATTGTTAAAGCAAAAGAGGCACGACGGATTTGGGAGCGGGAGGCTTTTGCGTGTCGCGCTACTTCATTGTTTTCTTCGCTAGTTAGGGGAGCCGGCTAGCGTGGTCGCGCAGCGATACGAGGACGATTTTTTGGAAGACATGGCTTCTTTGGGGGTTGGTGATGATTGATGTTAGAGGGCATTGTGCGCTAAGATTCTGTTGAAGGTTTTGCCGCCAGATCGTTATACTCGCGTTACCGATTATATTCCGGAAATTGTCCATTTTATTGAGGAAATAGTGGCAAAAGGATATGGCTATACGGCGTCTGACGGTCAGGCTAAAGTAATTTATTCAAAAATGTTTTTTTATATTTCGTGTTCTTGTAGGTAGCGTCTACTTTGACACGGATGCATATGGTGACCAGTACGGGAAACTTCAGTTCGGCATTGGCCAAGAGGTTTCTGATGAAAGCACTCGTACGTCCACATCTGATTGACCTAGTTAATTAAGCCTGAAAGTCTGGTGTAAAGATTCTGAGAAAAAATGCCCAAGGGATTTTGCCCTTTGGAAAGGTGCAAAGCCAGGTGAACCCTTGTGGCCTGGGCCAAAGGGATACATGAAAGGGAGACCAGGATGGCACATTGAATGCTCTGCTATGGCTTCGTAAGGTCTTAGTCGTATCTTATTTCAAGATTTCTTGGAACGGTGTAATTTGCCTATTTAGCTTTGTATTTGGCCCATCATTGGACATTCATACTGGAGGCATTGATCTTCTCTTTCCTCATCACAATAACGAAATTGCCCAGTGTGAGGCATGCCACTCTGTTGAGCAGTGGTGCAACTACTTTCTCCATTCCGGTATTGTGCTGAATAGGCTACATCTGCTGTCGTTATCCGTTTGTCGTCCACTGCTTTAGGCCACCTTAGCGTCAGTCAGGAAAAAATGTCCAAGTCATTGGGAAATTACGTAACTATAAAGGTGACAGATAAGATAATAAAGGGGATGGTGCATTAGGCTCAAGCTTCCCTCGATTCAGGATTTTCTTAAGAAGTATTCTGCAAGCCAGTTTCGTATTTTCTGTCTACTTAGCAGCTACAGATCAGGTGAAAATGGCTATCCTTTCTTTTGGAAATTGAGGTAAATTCTAGGTATTGAATACACTGAATCAAGTCTGAAGGAAGCCGTGTCTCTTGAAAAGAAATTATCCTCGTTTTTGGAAAGCTGTGGGTCCTACGTTCGTGGGCAGATGGTAGGAGGAGACATAATTGAATCCGACCTTCTACTGGAGTAAGCCCAAGAAAATTGTTCTCTACCTGGTATTGTAGTCTTTTGCGCGCAGACTGTCCACGTGTCAAAGAGATGTACTGTCGTCGTTTGCAGATGATTTCGACACTGCCACGGCAATGAAGCGACTTCTCAGATTAGTTCATATTACTAACCGTCAGCTGTTTTCCGACGTAGGAATACAACAGTATTTCTTAGAGAGTGAAACAAGTCAACAGAGTACTTTTAGGCGAATGTAATTGCGGGACGGAACCCGTCTTCTGTTGCTGCTGTCGCGGGTTTCGTAGAGTCTCAAATGGAACTTCTCGGATGTAACCTCTCTTCTTCTCAGGTTCGGCCGGCCAGTCGGTACTACCTGTATCTGAAGTAATCGCGATCTTTTTCATCTTTCGCGCAGGGATCCGAGTGTATGAATTCTGACGTCATGGACACTGTCATTGACTTTAGAAGTCGTATTCGTCAGTTGGCGAAGGCGTCGAATGATCCATTGAAAGCTGAAGTACTTCTAGCGTGCGATGAATTAAGGGAAAAGCTCAAAGCTCAAGCTGGAATTACAGTAAAGGTGCACTCGTACCGTACTACTGTAGGCTTACTAAAATTTTTAACCTTTTTGATTTCATAGGACTCAAACTGTGGCGCTACCTGGCAGATGAAGAGGGGCAGGTAAAATTGAGAGCGCCTTTGTAATGTATACAATCCGTTCAAAAAATCAAACTTAGCTGCACATCTTGACCTAATTTTGATTTACATGACTTACCATCCGGCTGCTAGTTTGCGAGACAAGTTACTTACGATTGCGAAATCGTCACTGATGCGCTTTCTCGGCGCGTCCGTGCATCTTTTTATTTATTTCCCGAACAACAAGGAAAGTCCGTCTTCTCCATCCGGCTGAAAGTCTGGTTGCTTGCGCCGAAACGATAGTTTTGGCAAATTGAAATTCATTTCGCGTTTCTTGCAGAACGCCTGAGCCAGTGGCTTCTAGAAACAGACTACACAGTGAATTAGATGATAGAAAATATATCCACCCCAATGATAGGCTGAAAAATTGATCGAACGAGGCGCATCTGCTCTTTTCTCGTCCTTTCAGTCTGTTGGGGGTTTTCACACAATCCGTTCAGTTCCTAAGTAAAGGTTTTACGGCAGGGTATGAGCGTAATAAGCGAGAGTAACCTGGAAGAGGGAAATATTGGAGTCAGGCAAAGACAAGAGTATGTCAACTAGACCAGGGTTTCGGGTGGTTCTCTAAAGAGGACGATGTAACTAGTTAAAATTTTTGCACTCTCTGTTCCGCACCCAAAGTTTGTATAGCTTTAAAGCTAGAGCCATTAGCGTTTGAGCAGCCCCTTCGTGTTGGCCATGTCTCTCAAGGCCCTATTTAACTGTAATTTAAAACCGCGAGAAGATGAGAATGGAAGACGATTACTTGCAGTACAGCAATATACAGCTGCTGAACAACGTTGCCCGACGAAACAGCATTCAACATCTTAAACGTGAGTACGATAAAATTTGCGCGACACAAGGAGTAAGCTTAACCTTACAGTGTCACATGACACAAGCAGAAGCTTGGCCGCTTTTACTGCGGCTACTGTATCTAGCCAAGTCAAGCACGAAAAGAGAAGTGAAGCAGCATGCTGACAAGTAACCTGAATTCAGATATTAGCGGGAAAAATTACGGCCCTGCCTGTGATACCTCAGAATCCATTAAATGTTGGCCTAAATCTGACAAGGGATTCTCATCCGGCAACTCCGTCATATCAACTGTCAAAAAAATTGAAGCATAAAAAATTAATTATGAATATTCGCATGCAGTACCGTCTGCCTCATCTTCTGCTTCTGCCGGTGAGTTCCCATCTTCTAAACGAACTCTTTTATTTAGGCAAACCTCTGAAAATCAACGAATTATGCCTCCAACATTTCTACATATTTTCTTTCGAGACATACGCAGAAAGGCGATCATTTCTCGAGTAAGATTCGACAAGATACGACGTTCCAAAACTTCTTCCCTTTCATTCCTGTAAACCCATTGAAGAGTTAATAAACGCCAATTAATGCGAAGTCGATTATATATGTATATATATATTTATATATATATACTCTGCTGCAATGAGTGTCTCAGCAATTTTGTTCCAGTCCGATGAGAGTCGCTTGAAGAGAAACTCAAAGACGGCAGGACAGAAAACGTCAATGAAAGATGAAAAGTGCTCCGGAGGACAGTGCAAGCAGAGAGGGCGAATAGTTGATCGTAATCAGGATACGCCTATAGTCAAAGAAAAAACGCACTCTGTCTTCAAACTCATGCGAAAGAAAAAGAAAGGATATGAATGACGGAGCGAAGGTAATAATTCGGAACGTAGGAGACATTCGCCAGAGCGGTTAGCAGAAGCGTGCGAGCAAAATCGTCGAACCCATACAAAGAACCAAAAGCCTCTCCAAGCGTCCCCGTAAACGAAACGCTGAAACGGTTGTGAAAATTACCGGTAGATCTACCTCTACGAGGCTGTACCACACGTCCATTGTGTTGACAAGAAGAACGTGAGCTCGGTCTAATAGCGCGTCAGAGTCGGTATCTTCGCCCCGGCGCGTAGGTACGCCTAAAAGAGACTTATTCTCAGAAGCCGTGAGAGAGAAGACGCCTTGAAACTCGGGTTCAATTGATACGAAAACGTCCGGTTTCCAAAACGAAGTAATCAGTCTGAGAAACAAAATAACATCACACCTTCGGATTTTGAACAATTGGTGAACGTACTCGAACACGGTGAGCAGGACTTTGATATGTGGAAAAATCAGCTTGGAAATTTCCTCTTTTCCACGCAACGCCGTAGGTGAACAGGGAATTAGGCAACGTCGCTCTATAGCAAGTAGTGTTTTGAGACAAAACACAAACTTGAAGGAAAACCGTTATAGGCAGTAAAGAGAGGACTTTAAGGACTATATATCTATACCTGTTTGGCCCACTCCAATCCAACCGTCTTCATTCCTGTAGAGCCACCTCCGTCCAGAGAGAGCATGTTGTGAAAGAATATCTTCGAATCTTTCAGAATACTGGAAGGCAAAGAAAAGTACGGAAATAAGAGCTGAAAGAATGCTGATAACAATACCGGCAATCAGTTGCGTCCAAAAATAATGCGTTCACGGGAGCTATTAGACTTTGAATAAATTCAACTTTTTTCGCTGTATCATCTAAACTTTGACTAGGAAAAAGAGACATAGCGACGATCGCTATTGAACGAGACGTATAAAGATAAGGGGTCACCTTAGGGATATGAGACCTTCTACGAATATTACTCTCTCAAGATAGAGGAGAAGGTTTTCGTTGATAAGCCTTTTCACGTGATCACGCACCTGATCAAATAATCTCTAAACAGACGTGTAAGACTGCCGACCAAGTGGAGTATGACATGACGTCATACCACAGCAAGAGTCCCATAATCTTTGCACAAGGACAAAAACATTGAGCACGACAGGCGCCTCAAGGACGCGAGAGAGCGATCAAAAGACAGCGTAGGCTAAAAAAGCACCGCTTAAGAAACACGGAGAAAATAGAAAAATCCTTACGTCGTCTTTGTTCCTCTGTACAATACCTTGGAAGAACGAAAAAATCTAACCGAAGACTAATATTACTAAATGCTTTGGCATCAAACAATAGCTACTTTGGAAAAAATAGGCGTAATTCGATCAGGTCTGCACTCCAAGCAAGGAAAGAGAGCGTAAAGGCAGTTCAAATTACAACGAATAAGCTCATCATCCTTGCAAAATAAAGGAAACACGTTTACGTATTATTGGGTTTGATATACCTTTGCGTCAGTGCCAACAAGGGCATCAATAGCCTGACCGCCGAGATCAGCTGATATCTGCTAACCGACCTGTCTTTCTGGACAACAAAGGAAACAAACCTACCTGCAAGTCTACACGTGACATGACCAACTCAAGTACAAAGGCAAGAGCATCCCACTCTGTAAGGAAAAAGAGCTAAGCAAAAAGCTTAAAAAACACTTACTGTGCGCACTATTACCCACGTAGTGACACGTCTCCGATGGTTCCAACAATCGGGCAAGCTCCTTTGTCACAATCCGGAGAGCTACATCTGGGATGAGAGCTGTTACAATCGTTATGATCGTTTTAGCGACGGATCTAAGCCCTTCAAAGACCAAAGTCAGAAGCAAAAGAGCGCTCAAATACAAAACTAACGCCCAAAGTGCACGTAATATTCGTCAATGTCAGCAAAATCGCACTGAGCAAAGACAACTGATTTTTGAAACAGCGATGTCGCCATTGACGAATCGTACAACACGCCAATACACTATAAAGCATAAACGGAGATTACGAAGAACTTGTAACGCTTCTCTAAAGATAAACCTTGGATTGCCTTAGGCCAGACAATTCCAACACCGCGGGAAGATGAGTAAGAAACGTCTGGTCTCGTAGAATTGCGTCATTTTTTAGAAACGCTAGCCACGTCTGCATAGACGTCATCCCCAATGTCTAACGTTGGCAAAGGCACAACAGTTACATCTTCTAGAAGCTCAAGAAAAGAATCCTGCAACTCACCTGACTTGGATGTTTGAGGAACGTCATCAAGCACTGAAGATATTTGTCAAAATTAGGCGGCCGCTTCATTCTCGGAAACCTCTCGCTCCCCTTAGCAATACAACAGCTTTACTAATGGAAAAATCCATAACAGTGTAACCTGAACGCACCCACAAGGAACAAAGCTGAGATACGCCTACCGTAGATAAAACATTACAGGCCCTTTTTAGGCCTTCATAATTAGCTTCGTCAGATAAACTAAATTAAAGCGCCACTGAAGGCTAGCTAACACGACCGACTATAGAGCGCTGCTTAAATTTACCTTATCAGTTCTATCAGATGAAGTATAGGCTTGTCTCTAAAAAGGTACAAAATCAAACTCCTCTCCTCCAGTTTTCCCTTAAAATAATCTCTCTTCAGGAAGCGCAACGACGTTTCCAGTCAATTTACTTTTCGGTTTGCCAGGACCGACAGAGAATCCAGCGCCGGAATTTTTACCTCATCAGTAAGCAGCAAGGCGCAGATAAGATCAATCAAAGAGCCGTCGTTCTCAAATACAGCCTCCAAAGAAGCCAACTCAAAAACTCTAGCCAAACAAAGGAGGCACAGCCGAATCAGCTCTGTCCTTGAAGCAGCCTTTAAAACGCAACACTCGAAAAATCGTAGAAGCAACACAAATGAGATTACCGTCAGCGATTGAAGCGTACATTCCAAAAACTTTAACAAGCATTTCTCAACTTGAAGTGATTGAATGAGCTCTGCCTTTCTCTTCTGTGACAGGTGCACATCAGAGGTGACATCTTCAGCCAGGTGAATTAGAACCAAAATAACCAACTCGAGTTGCTCTTCCTAACAGAATGCCATGCCCAATTTTGCCCTTGATGTGAAAATTGCGCTTCACCCCCATCTGAGAGATCTCTAGCAAGCCAGAGAGACAGTTAGGCCAGTGCTGAGGCCAGGAAACTTTCATCAAGTCAACGACCAAGCTAACGAGGCCACTCTTGAGTACATGCTCTGAGCAAGTAGGCCCCAGACCCTAGAAACAACCAGCTTTTTAGCTAACTGCGTTATCACTGGTGGCTCTGTTCCCCTTCTAGTGCTAGGCTTACGTCAGAGAGACACCGAAGAGCAGAGCGCTGGAAGTCCTGCTTCATTTCAGACGTAAGACTGTTCCACTGGTCCCTGCGATTTTTGAGGGGCATCAGAGGAGAAGGGCCTGGGGGGAGGAGGCTATGCACTCACGTCACAACGTGCCTCATCGACTGGTAGCCGTAGTAGCGAACGGGCAGCGATAGTGTGGATGCATTTATCAGCGCCATTCCAGCGTGCCATAGCTGCGCGCTGCTGGATGATGATCTGAAGTCTTCGCATATCTGTACAAATTAGGGCCGCTGAACCATCACTAGCTAGCTAAAAGCTGGATGCTCTCACTTGATACGCGCGCTGACGCTCTTCTCGAGTTCCCGTCAAACCAACGGCAAGTTCGACGGCAGCTGCAATAACTCGAAGATCCATATTATTTCTATAGAAGAGGTTCTTGAAGAAAGCCAAGCCAGGAGCTGGTTTTCGGCACTTACTATGATCGCTCGAAAGTGGAAAGGTAGTAAATGTCAGTAGTAAATGAGCCGACCACCGCAGGTGTACGTTAGTCTGGTTAACCAGACTCCAGGAGACTCCGGGAGTCTCCAGGGGGGGTCGTTCGCTACCGCGCGTTAGGTCGTCCGAAGTTGGCTGAAACTTCGTCCTTTCCTTTACTAGCATATCTTTTTTTCTTTCCATCGCTTGTACGCAACAAACCAAAGTTGCGCTACATCATTTTTATTCACTACGCGTCTCAGGCTAAAGAGATTTGACCGCCCGCGCGTTTGACGGTCGAATGGTCGAAGCTTTTCCCTTGTTCATATACGAATTCCAGCTTCTTTTTAGAGTTGAAGCCTTCTTTTATCAGATTCATTCTTGTGTCCGCTCTTCCATGGCTTTCTTTCGGCTTCGCAAATAACATAGGCTGCAGTACTGTGCAGAACCATTAATTTTCGTTCTTATCTTGAGAGCTAAGGATCTAAATTACATGGAAAGGCTGCTATGATTCGGCTAAAGAGACGCAGGCAGAGTTTAGAGAGAATTCTTTTTACTCGGAAGTGAAGTCGGAAGTCAAGCAAAAAATCATGCAGTTAGGTCTTTTTCTACAATCCCAGAGCGAATTCTAGTAGGGCAGAGACGAATAACATTGAAACAAGGCACGACGTGATAGGTCTTCTTACAAGCAGCCATTACTATCGTCTGCAGGAACTTAGCATTGGAATATCTCAGTCGGAAAGATCGCAGCAAGCGGGCACAAGTTGTGCCCAGGCATTTATGTTACTAGCTAATGCGTTGAGCCTAAAAGTCTGCGAAACTAAAAAGGTGTGGAAGAGCTACGGACGCCTAAGATGTCGCGACTCGGATCTCGGAAACGACGCAGCGACAATCCATCCCAATCGAGGACATGTAAGCAATCATCATCAGATACGTATACATTCATTGATAAGAATCCCAAAAGGAGTCGGTGTTCGAAGAAAACGCTGTTTTTCTATTTGGGTGTGGCCCTAACGCGCGGTAGCGGTTTACCCCCTGACCCAGGGCAGAGATACAGTTGATTTCAAGTTGCTTGAGAGTGAAGCGAAGTCAGCAGAACCGGATGTGGGCTATACTGCGCATGCGTAGGAAAACACGAAGGAGCGTAACCGTGCTTTTCAAACGTGATGCCGCTTCCACTTCCTCAAGAACTTCGCTGGCGTGCTGTTTGGATGTATCTGCATCAAAGAAAAACCGTCGAAAGCATATCGGAACAACTGTACATTAGTAAGGCATCGATTTGGAGGTACATTCGCCTCCTTTCAAGAACGGGCGACGTGCGACATTGGCTGCAAAGACGAGGACCAAAGCAAAGCCTTCATCAGCATGAACGTTTTTTCCTCCTGCAAACTTGTCTGGAAAAACCGAGCACCTACCTGAGCGAACTACAGGAAGCCGTTCGAGATCATACGGGTAGGCAAACAAGTGTGGCCACAATTAGTAGAACAATTCGACGGCTGGGTTTGACTCGGAAGAAAATCAAGCGAGTGGCCAAGCAAAGGTCCGAGGAATTACGGGAGAATTTCCGAGCTACGACTATGCTTGATGGAGGCGTGTACAAGCGCAACATGTTCATTTTTATTGATGAAATGGGGTTTGACTGCAGAGATTCTAGGAGGCGATTCGGATATTCAATAGCAGGGTTGCCTGCCATAGAAACACAAAATCTAACAAGAGGAAAAAGAATCAACGCAATAGCTGCAATGTCTGCCCAAGAAATTATTGATTTCGAACTCTTCGATGACAGTGTAACTGGAAAAACCTTTGCTTTATTTCTCAGGCGGTCGCTGCTGCCACATCTGCTGCCATTCAATGGTTCTAACCCCAACAGCGTGATTATAATGGACAACGCATCCATTCACCACGTACCCGAAGTGATCGATTTGCTTGAAGGAGTGGGCGTCGTAATTCGTTTTCTACCGCCGTACAGCCCCGACCTGAACCCAATTGAAGAAGTCTTCTCCAAAGTAAAGTACGCTATTAAAAGAGACAATGAAAACGTTCCAGACGAGATGTCAGAGCGAGAAGCCGTTGCTGCAGCATTCAATACCGTGAAGATTGCTGACTGTGCTAATTACATTAGTCATGCTGGATATCCTTAGCTTTATCAATTAAATAAACAAGTCAAGAATGTTTAAAGTCAAAGAAACCGTTTCAGAACGCAGAGAAACTGTTCAAACTTCAGAACAAAAAACAAACCTAATTAGCAAACTTTGCAAAACAAAAATACTTACTGCTTAAAGTTCAAACTTTAGAGATCATCCAAAGTTCCAAGTATTTTCTTTTTCTGCGAGTCGTACTCATCTTGGCTAATAGCGCCAAGCTGCAAAAGGCTGTGCAAATCCTTCATTTGGCTTATGTACCTTCCTCGAACTTCAGCTTTTTGAGAAGGACATAGGGCCGAGGTCGCAACGGCTGATGCATGGTTGATCGAGTTGGCACCAGAAATAACGGAAGCAATAGCCGTGCCAATGTCAGAGACAGTGAGAGATTCCTTCTTATGCGAAGCACGTGTTTTCCTTTCACCACTAAACATTGGTACGTTTGGTGGCTCGCTCAACGAATCATGTGAACCAATATCTGACATTTCCGCCCAAAGTCTATATTGAACAGATGCATACTTATTTCCATGATTGTCGCGCAGCTGCTGCATTAGCTTATGGATTCGATTATCCTTTGATGCATTTGGGTCCAGCCGGCGTCTCTTTTTTTCTTTTCCTTTTGTTGCAATTGAATCTTCATCGCTGTCGTGACTTTCATCGTCCTCAGCCTGACGTGAAGTAACGCTAATCCACAGCGTTAGATCGCTGCCTTCTCGAAGGTTGTTTAGCACCTGCAACAAATCCTCCCGGCCTCGAAAACTGACCTTCGTTCCTCCTCTCATGTAGCCAATTTCAGCACAGGAGCTATTGATTGTCCCAATTTCCGACTCAAACTCTTTCTTCAAGATACTTAGGTCGGTGACGCTCTTCACTCCATTAGGATCGAACTTCCGAAAAGCGTAAGTTTTGCTACTGCGACTGCCTTGGCGAAATATTTTGACTCTAATGCCGTACGTTGCTGGCAGTTGAGCCTGTCCTGCGATCCCTGCCATCGACGCCGAAGCTCCATCAACGTCTCCTGAGCGAACACTGAGCGAAACGGGGCGCAAGATACCCTGTGGACAATCTTTCGCACCAAACGTGGCGGTGCTGGGCACTAAAACGAAACGAGTAGTTTGGTTCGCCATTTTTTTGATAACGCGCGCTCGTAAACACACTTCCGGTTGTTCTAGCCCTCGCTCAGTCTCAAGCAACTTGAAATCAACTGTAATATAGGGAGAGGGATTGGAAACTCCCGGTAATCACGTGACTTTTGTGAGGCTAGGGTTGTGACGCCATAGGTACGCTGACACTGGCGACACGGGGGCAAAGGTATCTCCTTCCCGTTTGATTGCTGCTCTATTATAGGATTTTCTCGTACGTTATACATGTGGCTTATGATAGCTTCTATATTAGAGTACCCATGTTCTTCTCTTCACAATAATTTAATCTGTAACAAGAAAACTGACCTCTTACAACTTTTAGAAAAGGACTTTAGGCTGACGACGCTATAATTTTCAAAGTAGAAACAAATTATCATCTGCAGGCACTTCTAAGAGAAGGACGTACTCTAATATTGCAGCTTCTGTAAACTATCAATTGGGAAGAGACGCCGTGATCGATTGTAACCAAGTTGAAGGTATTCATTATGGCCGCATACCTCAAGGCTTCCGGTTCGTTTATTAGGCTAGTATAGGGCATCTGTGCCGCTGGACATGCAGCACAGAAAGGCAAGGCATTTCTTAGTTAATTTCTTCATAAATATCGGTCAGTCAAAACGGTCATTGTGACCGATGATGTGGATTTTATAGATAATTGCCCGATATTACCCGAAGACGAAGCGCAAGAGAATAAATCAGTTATGGTGGAGAGAGGCAGGACATTGAAGAAGCCTTCGTGCAAAAAAGTGAGGCTGTTAAGTGTCTCAGAGACCGAAGCCAGGCGGACTAAAAGCGCGTTGGCTATCTTCTCAGGGATTCGGTCTACGGCGAATACACTATTGCAGCTATAAGGCATGCTAAAGAGAAGCTCGAATCACTAATGAAACCTTTCGTAAAAGTTCTGAGAGCAGAATAAAACCCTTTTCAAAACAAAAAAGGGCGTGTTCCTAGCGCACTTTAGTGCAAAACCCCGGGCGGACAAACCCGAGCGCATGCGCGAGTATTTACCTTAGAATATATAGTGGAGCCGACAACACCGCAGTTGTACGGGTGGAGCCCGTATAACGAAGGAGGGAGGCTCTCTCAAACGTGATCTTAGGGCCGGAAGTGTCTGTATGTATGTATGTACGTCTGTTCGGTACAGTATTGTGACGTCACATAGGAAAAACCCTTACTTTGTAAAGCGCATGCGTGAAATGGGGCCCAAAACGGTGACCCGAAAAAGGCGATTTACGGTGCGAATAAAGCGTTTTTTCTTTCAGAAACGAAAAAAATGCTTAGAAACCCTTATTTCCAATTGATCTGTGCTATTTTCCGTGTTATAAATGCGCTGAGAAACCGAAACGACAGTTTTGATTGTCACGCTCTGACGTCACAATCAAAAGTATCCAGTCACATGTACAGTATATGGGTGGGTATGTACGCGTGTACGGGTAACAGGAAATATGACCCGTACACATGCATAGGTCCTCCTCAAATACAGAGCACATTATCAAATACAGTACAGTGCGTGCCAGCAGCTCGTGCCAGCATAAATGGCCAAACGGGACTTTTAGTAGCGCGCGAGGAATTCAGAGCGTAGTTTACATTTGGCGTAGTTTTGACGTTTGATCGTCACATCAAGGATTTCCAATTAATTAAGTCTAGCATTTCTATTTACATCTATTTTGTAAGAAAACGGTTTTGATTTCACCGCAGACAACGTTTCTATACGTTTTGCTAAGACAGAAAAGTTCGTTTTTTTCCAGTTTCAAACAACATATGACGGCTTTCATAAACTCGTCTGTCACTTTATACCATTTTCTAAAACTTCATTATCTTTGATTTTCAATACAGTAATTCGGTGGAAAGAAACGGATGTCACGTGACGTAAATAGAAATGAATTTTTTTCCGTTAGGGATCAAGTTAGAAAGAAACTCACTCTATAAATGGCTTCTCACGTGCATTGTTTAGAAATTTATTATCGGCGAATTTGAAAATGTTCTTTCCTTTACAAAATTTGCCATTTCAGAAACTTTTTTATTAGCGCGCGCTAAACTTGCAAAAAATTTAAATCTTTGGGAGTACGTCCCACAAAAATCAAACTGACATCCCTGTTTAAAATAGGCATTAGAGTGATTTTCGTTGACACACAGTGACACTGTATGTCTTGCAGCGAGTGATCTACAGTGATCTTAGCGCGCGTTTTGTGGCCATTTATGCTGGCACGCACTGTACTGTACGTCAGAAAAGCGCCTAATTAGGAAAACACAGCAATCATGCAAGTACTGTATTTACAGTATGTAGGTAGGACTGAGCTGTACTAGTAGTAGCTAACGGCTGTAATGACAACGTGAATATGTGACAGCATAAAAACTATGACGTCACACTATGTTATGCACTCGCGTACGGTAAGCGGTGGGAGGCTCTGCATGATGGCAACACGGTGAACACCGGGCCATCATTCTCTAGTTACACTTGATGAAAGGGTCGGGCCAAGCCAACGAAGTACGGGCCAAGATCGAGCTCCAAGCCGATCAAAAGAACTGGAATTGCCCTTCAAATTTGACCCTGACGGGAAAAAAAAATCGCCGACGGGAATCGAGAGAATCGCGGTGAAAGATGGGACCCCGATTCGCGCCTGACCAAACCGCGCCGTATGACCCTGTAGGTACTGTTGCAGTCTAAAAATGAGACTCCTGTGTCTCAAAACTGTTATTCCATTAACAAAACCCCGCGAAATACCTCTTCTCGGGTCACTCACTCCAGCTGATTTCGATCGCGCTCGAACGATCGATCGTCGCCTCGCTTTTCTATCACTTCGCCTCCATGATTGACTTTGTCGAGTGCCATTTCAGTCTTGGGAACGTCACGCGATCCCGCAAGTCCTCGCAAACTGGCTGTTTCGGTGACGTTTCTCTCTACTCGGGGTGCGACGCGCGCGAAAGGGGATTTTCCACCGACGTGGGGCTTTGTCTCACCCATTCCCGATTTCAATTGGCTCGAAATGCTCGTTGCGCCTTCTCGTTCGACTCCGATCGGTGCTCCGATTCCCTCCGGCCGTGTCCCGATCGCCTGTACGCAGTGCTTGACGACCTTTCGGGTGCGCAACGTCCTCCATTCGGTCGACTTCGAAGCAACTGAATTATCGATATCTTATTAGGCGAAGTTGCAGCCTTCGTATGCAGGAGTCATCGCTCTTGCATGGATCGACTTGACCAAGTAACTGCGCACCCTCTTTACAGACCACCACCCAAAAGACTTGCAATTCCTTTGGAAGAACTTAGTTCTCAGGTTTGAGCTAAATGAATATATGCTACGTGACCTTAAACGTTACTGATTTGAAATGTGTTGACGTAGTTGATACCAGGCAGTTCGCGTAGCAGTGAATTGGTAAGAACGAAGGAGGCGCTTAGTGCCGCCCAAGAAGAAATCGCAGTCACTCGTCAACGAGTCGTCAAACTGGAGGAAGAGATCAAAATGCTTCAAGAGCATGGTGCTAATAAATATACAATAAATAAAATAATGCATTGCATTATTGCTCTGGCTTATAGATTTTCCCTCGTTAGTCAAGTCTTTCCAAAAATCTCTTTATCGGCACCACGCTTGCGATGACGCTAAGAAGCTGTATTCCGTTGAGGATATGCGAGCTTTCTGTGATATCCACGCTCCTGGCTTGTTTGATATGATTGAGAAATGCCTGTTCTGCGATTATTCCGTTGAGCAAATCGAAAGCAAGAATGAACTGAGACAGCAAAGGGTTGTAGGAGAACTCTATAGGCTAGCTTACCTTGGCAACCAGGTAAAAACTACCGAGACTACAATAGAATCCAATGATCCTTAGATATGCACCTATACAGAAAATTACAACTTTCGTAAATGACGTGGGGTTACACCTTGAACTCAGTGGATGCACCGAAGCTGCTTTGGAGAGCGGGCGAGTTCTCGGAATATGTCCCAATCCCAAGACGATCCGGAGATTGAAGGAAAAACTAAGCCTATCAAACCAAAAGCAAGTCAATACTTATATTCAATCGGCGATCTTACAAAAGAATTTGGCCGTGCTTGTGATCGACGACTTTCATAGCATTCACACCATTCCTCGGCCAACATCGTCCGAGACCTCGAGAGCGGTTCATCTGGCTACGGCTATAATCGATATTCCAGAATCAGCTCCCGGTCTGCCACTTCCGATGTCATTATCTCGTTACTCAGTTAGTGACGTCAGCTCCACTGTGATCGGTAAAGTGAGCGTGGACAGATAGTAGTCTCGTTCCCAGCCCCTCCCCCTCCGTTAATATCACTACGGGGAGAGGGTCTGGGGACATGCCTTTGATCTTGTTGTGCACCGCTCCCCCCGATTTTTGGGGGGATAATTGGTAGTGACGTAGGTGCCGCGAAGTAGCAAGTGTACGCGCGAAGTAGCAAGTGCACACCCGATTCAGCGTTGCGCGTCGATTTCTAGCTGCATTACGGCCGGATCGCGAGAATCTCGCTCTATACTAAAGGTTATGCACTGCAGAACGGTTTCGCCGGCAGTAGTCGGCGAGTGTGTTGGTGCGAGATACGGGCACACCTGCGCAGATCTCCGGCGAAACCGTTCTGCAGCGCTCCTTTGCATACCCTATAGAGCGAGATTCTCGCGATCCGTAATGTAGCTAGAAATCGACGCGCAACGCTGAATCGCTACTTCGCGCGTACACTTGCTACTTCGCGGCACTTACGTCACTACCAATTATCCCCCCAAAAATTGGGGAGCGGTGCACAACAAGATCAAAGGCATGTCCCCAGACCCTCTCCCCGTAGTGGAGCCGACCACCAGAGTTGTACGGGTGGAGCCCGTATAACAGCTGAGGGAGGCTCTCTCAAACGTGATCTTAGGACCGGAAGTGTCTGTATGTCTGTCTGTCTGTCTGTCTGTCTGTGTGTCTGTTCGCTCCGTATTGTGACGTAACTTAAAAACCCGTTTTTTCGTACAGCGCATGCGCGACATAGGGCCCAAAATGGTGCCCCAAAAAAGGCCATTTACGGCGCGAAAAAGGGTTTTTTCTTTCATAAACGGAAAAAATGCTTAGAAACCCATGTTTCCAATTGATCTGTGCTATTTTCCGTGTTATAAATGCGCTGAGAAACCTAAACGACAGTTTTGATTGTCACGCTTTGACGTCACAATCAAAGTATCCACATGTGGGTTGGTATGTACGTACGGGTAACAGGAAATATGACCCGTACACATGCATAGGTCCTCCTCAATACACACAGAGCACATTATCAAATACAGTACGTCAGGAAAGCGCCTAATTAGGAAACCATTGCAATCATGCAAGTATTTACAGTATGTAGGTAGGACTGAGCTGTAGTAGCTAACGGCTGTAATGACCACGTGAATATGTGACAACATAACTTATGTTGTCATAACATAGTGTGATGTAATATTTTTTGACGTCACACTACGTTATGCACTCGCGTACGGTAAGCGGTGGGAGACTCTGCATGATGGCAACACGGTGAACACCGGGCCATCACTCTCGAGTGATATTAACGGAGGGGGAGGGACTGGGAACGAGATTAACCCTGACCCTGACCTCCCCTGACCAGACTAGGTGACTTGGTTTAGCCTCTGAAACCCAGACTCCTCCCGCGCGCGCTACGCGGCTGGGAGAGAGTCTGGGCAGAGATTAAATAGGAGAGATTCGAATGATTGGCACGAAACCGTTTCGGGATATACCTTGTGCCTTTCAAGACTACAATATAGCCCTGAAAGTAACTCAGCCGCACCTCCGACTTTCATATCTCATAGTCTCATTGACAAAAGAGGAATAGCGAAGCTACACACGTTGCTGGACTTCCAGTCGATTTGAAGGCCTGTCCAGCTTTGGCACTCTCCGAAATCTCTTCCGACAGCGTCAACTACTCTAATTTTCCTTCTTTCTTCGATTTGCTTGAGTCATTAGCGATTTGTCCCGGCAATCCCGAAAGCATGTTTGTTGACGTAGTCCAAAAGAAAAAGAAGTGCTTTGTTTCTCGAGGAGGAGCTCCGTCGTTGAAGGTTGTCGCGTGGCCTAATCTTGTCAGCGGATCCTTCTGTTCGACGACTGTGCGCTCAAGAAAATGCGAAATTCTGACTACGACGTCAGGGCGAAGATGCCAGCCTTGCCAGAAGACACGTGCCCAGCTCCGAGATTACTACAAGCGCAGTCAAACGCCGTCCTCGCCACTAACCGCATCTAAATTTGCTAAAAATTCTTCGCTGTCAACGCCGCAAAGATCAGGAAAATTTGCACAATTAGCCCGTAAAACAAAATTTCAACAACGAAAAATTATGCGTCTGAAGAACAGAATCAAAGCGTGGACAGAGAAAAGAAGTATTGAAGTGCAGCCGGATCTATCATCAGATATTGAAGAAATAGCAGGCAACAGCAATAAAGAGATCTGCGCTATGTTCCCAAAAGGAAGCTTCCAAAGGCTTTTCTGGGAACAGCAAGTAGACGCTTCAAAAAGGAAGAGGCCAACGGGACGACGCTGGGATCCTTTATACATCCGTTGGGCCTTAAGCATTAAAATGCAGTCGTCTTCGGAGTACGATCAGATAAGGAGATCCGGATTCCTACTAATGCCGTCAGAAAGAACTCTTTCCGACTACGTTGGCTTCTGGCGGTCAGGCGAAGGACTGACAGCTGAACTAAACGAGCAATTGGCTCACAGTGCACAAATATCTGAATTGCAGGAAGGCAAGAAATTTGTCGCCTTATCCTTCGACGAAATGAAAATTCGCCAAGACTTAGTGTTTGATAAGCATTCTTGCAAGGTTGGCTTTGCCAACCTTGATTCTGTAAGCAACGAATTGAAGCAATTGGCGTCGACGTCGTCGAATTTGAAAGTTCCGAAATCCATTGCGACAAGCATGCTTGTCTTTATGATTCGCGGGATATTCACGTCGTTCAAATTTCCCTATGCACACTTTCTAGCTGCCGACGTTGTTGCCGAAAATCTTTTCAGCACTGTTTGGGAAATTATTCGGAACATTGAAAGCATTGGTCTGAAAGTGATGACGATAACAAGCGATGGTGCCGCGTCAAACAGGAAATTTTATAAAATGCATCAGGGCGAAGGGCCGTTTGTTTATCAAACCGAAAATATTTACAGCGTCGATCGGCGACCCATTTTCTTCGTTTGCGACGCCCCGCATCTAATCAAAATCACAAGAAATTGTTTCAGTCACTCTTATCCTGGAAATAAAGCGAGAGCCATGTGGGTAAGCAGTGTAAACATTTGTTGTTAGGCCAGGATTGTACACATATAGATGAATGGAAAGCCTATTAAGTACTTGGCAGCATGTCATCGACGTGTACAATAGTCATGAAGAGGCTAGAGAATCAAGCGGCTTGTACATTCTAAAAAAGCTTAAGCGAGAACATATCTACCTGGACTCATTCTACTCCACTATTCTACCACTACTCTACCATGTCAACCATTCTACTGTTTTACTACTCTACCACTATTCTACTACTCTACCATGTCCACCATTCTACTGTTTACTACTCTACTGTTCCACTATTCTACCATTCTACCACGTCAACCAATCCACTGTTTTACTGCTCTACTGTTCCACTATTCTATCACTCTACTACTCTACCATGTCTACCATTCTACTGTTTACTACTCTACTGTTTTACTGTTCTACCACTGCACTGTTCTACCATGTCAACCAATCTACTGTTTTACTACTTTACTGTTCCACTGTTCTACCACTCTACTACTCTACCATGTCTACCATTCTACTGTTTACTACTCTACTGTTCCACTGTTCTACCACTCCACTGCTCTACCATGTCAACCATTCTACTGTTTTACTACTCTACTGTTCCACTAGTCTACCACTCCACTGCTCTACCATGTCAACCATTCTACTGTTTTACTACTCTACTGTTCCACTATTCTACCACTCCACTGCTCTACCATGTCAACTGTTTTACTACTCTACTGTTCCACTATTCTATACCACTCCACTGCTCTACCATGTCAACCATTCTACTGTTTTACTACTCTAGTGTTTCACTATTCCACCACTCCACTGCTCTAGCATGTCAACCATTCTACTGTTTTACTACTCTACTGTTCCACTATTCTACCATTCTACTGTTTTACTACTTTACTGTTTCACTGTTCTACCACTTTATTGTTCCACTATTTTATTACTGCACTGTTTTGCTATGTTAACAATTCTATTGTCTTTAGCGTTACTTTTAAGTAGTTGAATGAGCTTTTTCCACTATTCCACTTTTCCACCATAGGTACTTTGTGATGAACGCGCATGCGCTTTGTGGTTTGCACAAAGCTGTATTTAGCCCTCCTCAGCACGAAGCCATCGTCGTACGACCACTACGACACGCCCTTCTCGGACGACCTGCCATCGAAGCCCTTCAGATTTTGAAGAGACCCGCCCTCCTGGAAAGGGAGGAGAAGGAGGCGATTATACACGAGATTCGCATTCGCGAACAGTTCCCTGCGCTTTTTCGAGGACTTGCCAGGAGAATACGTCATCCGATTACGGGACGGAGCCAAACCCTTCGCGTTGACGACGCGGCGCCGCGTGGCCCTTCCGCTCATAGGAGGAGCTCGATAGAATGCAGTCGATCGGAGTTATATCGCCCGTCGACGAGCCAACCGAGTGGTGTGCTGGCATGGTAGTCGTACCAAAGTCGATTTACAAGGTCAGAATCTGCGTCGACCTAGGGAAATTGAATGAATGTGTTAAACGAGAGCGTTTAATGCTTCCTGCTGTCGACCAATCCCTAGGACAACTCCGAGGAGCCGTCGTATTTAGCAAGTTAGATGCGAACAGCGGGTTTTGGCAGATCTTCCTCGCCAAAGCTTTAATTGTCCCTGCTGACGACTTTCATTACTCCTTGGGAGATTCTGCTACAATAGATTACCTTTTGGAATTACATCAGCGCCGGAGTATTTCCAAAAACAAATGCAACAAATACTCGCCGGGCTGATAGGAGTCATCTGTCTGATGGACGACTGCCTCGTCTACGGACTAAATCAAGCCGAGCACGACGATCGTTTGGTTCGCGTGTGCCAATTGGTCGAAGCAGGCGTTACTCTCAACCCGGAGAAATGTGTTTTCTCTGTCGACTCCGTTACGTTTCTGGGCCACATTATCGATGCGAGCGGAATACGAAGCGACCCAGTGCAACGCTTTCGCATCGCGTTAGCTCGCTATTATTTCACGATTCGCCACATCCCAGGATCGAGGATGTATCTACCCGACACATTGTTCAGGGCTCCACTTTCAAATTCGGATTGCGCCGCCGCGGAATTAACCGTCGAAGCTGATGCGTATCTCGACGACGTCTCGCTGATCTTCCAGCTACGCCGGGGAAACTCGAAGAAATCAAGCACGCGCAGACTGCCGATCCGGATTGCCACCTCATCGCCACTTTTGCGAGGGAGGGATGGCCAGCGCAGAATACCCTTCAAGGAGAAGCTACAAACTTACGTCACGAAATTTTGGAGATGATCCACACAGGCCACTTGGGCATTGTCAAATGTCGGGCAAGAGCTCAAGAGTCGGTATGATGGCCTGGGTTGGCGGAAGAGATCAAATTCCTCGTCGAAAACTGCGACGTTTGCAAATTAGAAAGGCCAAATCCGGTTGAGCCTATGATGGAAACGGAAAGCCCTGCATACCCTTGGCACACGGTCGGAACAGACTTGTTTGAATATTCCGGAAGCCAGTACCTGCTCGTTGCCGATTACCTCTCGAGAATACCCGAGATCGCGAAACTCGAGGCGACTACGTCCAGCTCAGTCATTGAGCATCTTAAGTCAATTTTCGGAAGAAACGGAATCCCAAAAGTGTTGAGGTCCGACAAGGGTCCCCAGTTCGCTTCCGGAGCCTTTAAGGAGTTTGCGGAGAAGTGCGACTTCTGACACGTAACGAGCAGTCCGCGTTACAAGGCAATGGAGCAGCTCCGGCTGAACGGATGGTCAAGATTGTTAAAGAGCTCCTCAAGAAATTAGACGACCCTTATCTTGCAGAACGTCGCCTCTAGCTAACGGTTACTCACCAGCACAAATCCTCATTGGACGCCTCCTGAGGACGACGGTGCCGACAGCAGAAGAGAATCTCGTTCCCCAATCGATCGCCACAGAGAAACTTCGTGAGAAAGACGACGACGTCCATGCGAAACAGAAGGCCGACTTCGATCGACGTCACCGAGTAAAAGAGATGCCGACTTTGGAAACCAGTTACGAATCGCGCCGATGTCGATCCATATTATTATTTTGACATTGATTCCAACGAAGACGAAGAAGCCGATCCTGAAGAAGTCGTAGAAGATCCACCTCCAGTTCAGCAAGAGCAGCCGGAGGAGCCGAATCAAGCTCAACTTCAAGAGCCGCCGGAGCAACCTGCACTGCCGCGGGTAATCACAAGGAATGGTCGAGTCTCCAAACCGCCGGACCGGTATGTCTGTCAACCCGCAACCCTCTCGAAAGGTGGATGTGGTGTTCGACGTCTTATAGTGCATGTTGCCCGGATATAATCCCCTGCACCTGGGTACCAAAATACACTTCACTTGCACACAGCCCATGCACTACATTATGAGCCGACCAACGCAGTTGTACGGGTTGGCAAACGCAGTTTGCGAGCCCGTATAACGGCGAGGGTGGCTCTCTCAAACGTGATCTCAAGGCCGGAAGTGAAATAAAATGTTTGTTCTAAAAGACTTTTGGAAAACCGTTTTGTTTCGCCAACCTTTAGGCGTTCGTCGTCTCCTCCCTTGTAGCCAACACAACAAGGTTTGTCAGCGTCAAGGCTTCGTGCGTTGAGGCAATCGAATGCTTTGTCAAATATTCGTATAAATCTAGCAGATTCTTCGGAATTGGCGACTTTGTAATATTTCATGGCAGTAGCTACTGACTCGCTCAAAACCTATAGAGCATGTCATTGGAAGAGTGAGCTGCATGACGTCAGCCCTATATACCTGAGCAGCGAGGTCAACTCTCATTCAAGAGTATGAGTGGAGTAGTATAGAGTAGTGGAACAGTGGAGTAGTAGAGAAGTGGAATGGTGGAACAGTGGAACAGTGAAATAGTGGAACAGTGAAATAGTGGAACAGTGGAATAGTGGAACAGTGGAACTGTGTTCAGTTTCTATAAACAGTGGAACTGTGTAGTGTTCAATCTCGATAAGTAGTTTCAATTGTAGTTTAATTCATTAATTAATAATAGGTGAAGAAGGCGGAAGATATCTTGATACGGAAGAGAGAGGTGAAGATGAGTTTTTAAGCTCCCTGCGTTTGCTTATTACGTTTGCAGACGGCTTGATTGGAAGACTATATCACTAGACCCCAAGAGTTTTGTAGCGTATATGTTTCTTAATTCACGATGCAAAAACAAAGACAAAAACAGATATCATTATTTCGGGCTAGTCCCTGTGTTTAGAAAGGAGAAGTCGTTGTTGACTCAACAACAGCGCAAAGTTGCTGTTGTTAAGACACAACGACTTCGGCAACGAGTCTCGACAACAGCAGAAAATTCGGCTTTGAACTGTACAGCAGCAAAGTTGCTGTTGTTATTGTTGTTGTTGCATGTTGTTGTTGTTGTTGTTGTTGTTGTTGAAACAGCAATAGTAAGCTGTTCTCAAACATTGAAAAGCTGGGTGCGAGCACAACATCGGAACTGCTCGCTCTTCGGGTTGAGGTTTTGAGTTAGATGTGCTTGTTCAATCCTATGCACAACCCGACTGCTTTAGTTCTTAATTAAAAACACCCATTGTAGATGAAAGAAATGACACTGTCTTTTTTTTTGTAATTGTTGTTGTGAGATTCTCTAAAGTAACTGTTCTCTAAAGTAACTGTTCTGCCAGAATAGCTTTCCTGAAATGAAATCAATCATTGCATTAGAAACTCCCGTATACAGTAGGAAAACGGCTTCTCGCTAATAAAAGAGGAGGAGCAGTACTTGTAAGTCCCGTATAAAACGCTTGGCTCCTCCTCTTTTCTTGTTTTTTAGCAAGAAGCCGTTTTCCTACTGTATACGGGAATTTTAAATGTTGGACAATACAGCAAAATGAAGGGCAGGTTGACCGCATTTATTTGGCAAATCTCACTGGCTGATTTTAGTGAGTGATGAGACGTTCATTTTGGAAACAAGTCAGTTTGTTCAATTAGTTCTATCAGTTTTCTCAATTAGTCCTATAAGTTTTCTAGAAGTCGAAACGCAAGTGCATGAAAAACCGTTCCATGCAAATGACAAAAGAAGCAACGGCAACGTACGACTTCTGTTCAACGACTACAAATGTTCAACTCCGGCCGCGTCGCGCCGACGGTATGAAAGCTCTCCTGGGTGAAGACGGTCTAACAGCCTGTCCACCTCGTTCCGCTTGCGTTTGGCAGCTAAAAGAGGCTCGGCATTGATACTCGAGTAGTCGCTTATAGTTAGGTACTGCAGCTTACCACTGCCGCGGCCCGACTTTTCCCTGGCGAAGTCCTTCGATTCAACAACACATGTGCCTTTAGCAGCGCTTCCGGCGGCGGCGTGTTGAGCGTCATCGCTCCTCATCACGCGCTTGCGTTTGATAGTTGAAAAGAGGCTCAAATGAAGTGAATCGATACATATTCGAGTACACGACTTACCAGTTGCTCCGACTCCGCTGCGTGCGCTCGTGGCGTCCGATCTCTTCACATCACTTGGGGGATTCTGTTGATCCTCGCTGGCTGCGATCACGCGTTGTGTAGCTAAATGAGACTCGCATTACCAAGATCCTAAATACTTAGTCGATTACGGCTTACCACTGGCTCCGCTGGGTATGCCCGCGGCCCCTTGAGCCGAACGTTTGGGTTTGGTCGCTACTTAAATGAGGCTCACATTACGAAGATACTTAGTCAATTGCGACGTACCACTGCCCGACGCGCGATGCGACTTCTTCTCGGTGGCTACCAAATTGCTTCCGCTGCGTCCGCCGGTGGCCTGTTGAGCGTCTTTGGTCGCACGTTTGGGTTCGGTCGCTAAGTGAGTCTCACATGACGAAGATACTTAGCCTTAGCAACATACCTCTGCCCGACGCGTGACGCGACTTTTCCTCGGTGGCTGCCAATTTTTTCCCTACGCCTCCGCTGCGTCCGCCGGCGGCCTGTTGGGCGTTTTTGGTCGCACGCTTAGGTTTGGTTGCTAAATGAGGCTGGCATTACAAAGATACTAACTCAATTGCGACGTACACTGCACCCACGCATAAGGTTCCCACGTGACCCCTCGTGGGAAAGGACCGCGAAATTCAAATTAGGTAGTACTTACGCCCGTGTCAGCTGTTTCAGGCGCATAATAGATACTTACTCCAACTTCTATCCGAAGGATTAGTTGATCACCTGCGTGTCTTCCGCGTAATCTTGATAGATTCCTCAAAACCATGTTTCCTCGTTTCTTGCCGTCGATCCATTTGCAACTACCCGATGTCTTCTACAGAATCGCTACTTTGTCTCACCTCTAAAAATTGGTCAAGCCGATTTTCTCTTCGTCGCTCCGTTGGCTTTCAGTTTCGCTTCGAAAAATGGTTGCTAAGTGCGTTTTCTGGAGTCCACGCTTGTTTTCGCGATTCGCCGCATGCGCGAAAACACACAGAAGACAAAGCAAAACAAATTGGTCTAAGCGATTTTGCCTTGCTTGCGTCGTTTTTGAGTTACGGCCCTCCGAATGGTCGCATAGGGTGTCGTCATAAGCGCGCTGCCCCTAAAAATTTCGAATACATTTTTTGTTCCGTCGTGAAAGCTGTTAAGCTGTACGCCGGGGCCGACAAAGTCGCCAGAAAGGTCCCCGTCGTGCTGGAATGGGACCACCACAACCAGCACGACCGAAACGCCGTCTACGTCTTCGCGATGTGCCGCGGCCATCGAAAGATGGCCGGGCATCTGGCAAAAGAGGACGCCGCCAAGCTGGGACCATTTCTGAGAAACGGGAAGCTAACGGCGGAAGGGTAAAAGCTCACTCGTGTCACTAAATTGATTAGATGGACGTAATTCCTCTTTACAGAGAATTTTCGAGCGGCGCGTACGCGACCACGAGCCGGTCCTATCAGCATCGTGTCGCTGACGTCGTCGTCAATGTCTGCGGGAAAAAAGAAGATATTTAACAGTTTTCTAAAATAATTAAGTGTTAAGTATATTTATCAAAATAAATGTATTGTACGAAAAGCAGTTTTTTGCGAGACCGAGGGTTGGGTCACTAGACGCCACCGTTCGAACGCTCAGGAATTGCACCTGACCATTCCTCGTCCACTGACATGTAAATCAGTGGAACTGCATACGGCAGTGTCTCTAGCTGTGTAACCCAGATAAACGAATGTCGTTTTAACCAAAACGATGATGTCCTATAGACGATTTCGACCCGTTTCCTTACAGCACCCCATCACCGTGACTTTGTGCAATTGTTACGATCGTTCTAAAGGTTCTCAGAACCCCAAAGTTCATTCAAATTGTTGACAATATACCTCAAAGTGCAACTGTATTGCCCAAAATCATTACTGGTTTCTAACCGTCAAAATCGAGACGATTTTCTGCTAAGCACCTCTATTGGCAAATTGCAAAATTGCCTTTAATCTGGTGATTATGAATGACAGACGATCTTGGGCAAGACAGTTGCACTTTGACGTTTATAGTCTAATATTCGAATAGACTTTGGAGATCTGAAATCCTTTCAAACAATCATAACAATTGCACAAAGTCGCTCGCTGAAGAGAAACGGGCCAAAATCGTCGTAAGCAACCTCGTTTGATAAAAACGACAAAGGGAAATTAATTCGTAGTCAGTTCCAAACCTTGCCAATAAATTAGAAGGCTCTGCAGCTTTCAGATTTGGAGATATCGATAATTATTTGACAGAGGTAACAAGCTGGTGAGGGGGCGTGGCCGTGTCACGCATCATGCGTCACAATGTACACTACCATGCGTGCGTTTCTTATCCCTATTGTCTAGTATCCCTGGTAGGATCATCATCGTTGTAAGGTAGCCAAAGAAGAATGTTTATTGGCGCCAAATATCAACTACTTAGTACCCTATACCGTCACATCTCCCCTCCTAAAAAAAAATCACGCAACAAAACTCAACACAACGTAGGCGAGAACAGGACACCACACAAACATCACGGGTACTGAACAACAAAATCCTGCAAGTAGCTCGGGGGGCGACGATTGCGCTTCGGCCGAGACTGTGGCCCGGGCGGAGGAGACGGAGTAGACCGAGGAGAAGGAACGGGTTCCGGAGACGAAGATCGACGAGAGGAAGGCTGTGGGAGAGAAGATGACGACGAGAGAGAAACTGACGACTGACGGGTGCGTCGCCGATGGCGACGGTTGCGTCGCAGATGGCGACGGTTCCGTCGGAGATGAGAGCCATCCGGCGTCTCCACCCCCACGTAGGAGCGTTGAGGAAGTATTGCCACAACCGTGCCATAGCCCCATGGAGCGGACGTCGTCGGCGGCTGAATGCGGACAGCGTCATTTAACTGCAGGGGAGGAAGATCTTGTGCCTGGCGGTTGTAGTAGTAGGCCTGTTTAGCTTTTGCCTCGGCGACAGCGGCTTGAGTCGAAGGTGAAACCGAAGGGGCCAGAAGAGAATGTGCCGTCGGCAGCAGAGTACGCGTACGACGTGAGAGAAAACGCTGGGAGGGGCTCACGGTCATACCCTCGGTAGGAGAGTTACGCCACGCAAGCAGCGCTAGCCACTTGTTCTGACCGTCGGCTAGAGCCTTGCGCCATTGGCGCTTCACTGTGCGGACGGCGTTCTCAGATTTCCCATTTGATTGAGGGTATCCCGGGCTGCTGGTGACGTGAAGAAAAAACCAGTCCCTGGCAAATTCGCGAAACCGATGGGAAGAGAATTGCGGTCCGTTGTCGGTGAAGAGAACGTCTGGGATGCCATATTGAGAAAATTGCTCTTCTAGCACAGCGATGACGTCATGAGAGTGCGTTTCGGCAAGAGGGCAAACGAGAACGTAGTTGCTGTAGTAATCCACCAGGAGGAGATATTCGTCGCCATCGAAATGAAAGAGGTCGGCCCCAACCTTCATCCAAGGCCGGGTTGGAACTGAGTGAGAGTGCAGGGATTCTTTTTGCTGGCGGACGTCAAAGGAACGACAAATGTCGCACGCAGTCAGCACATCCCGCAGCTGCGAGGTAAATCCCGGCCAGTAAAGAACATCCGACGCCCGGCGAATGCACGCATTGACGCCAATGTGAGACTTGTGTAGTCGCCGAATAATTGAAGGGCGAAGCACCGGCGGAATCAGAACGCGTTCGCCGTAGTAAATTATCCCGTCGTAAACGGTGAGTTGCGCATGGACGGAGTAGTAGGGCTTTGCCGGATCAGGAACGGCCGCCTTGGAAGTTGGCCACCCCGAGCGAATAATGCTGATGAGAACTTGCATCGAAGCGTCAGCTTGGGTGCAGTCACGGATTTCGGCTAGAACCGGACTAGATATGTCGTCGGCGTGATGATCCGCCGAGAGATCCGTGAGGAGGTGAACCGATTGAAGCGTGGAAGGGTCCCGAAGGAGAGCGCGCGAGAGTGTCCGCCAGGTGTAGCTCGGAACCCTTGCGATACTCCACATGAGTGTCATAGCTGAGCAGATGAAGAAGAAGACGTTGTAGACGACGCGGCGCGTTGTGAAGGGGCTTTCGGACAATTGTTTCCAGTGGCTTGTGTTCGGACTGAATGTGCACCACTCGACCGTACGTGTACTGATAAAAATGTTCGAGACCGAACACAATCGCCAATAGTTCCTTTTCGATCTGCGCGTAGGCCTGCTGCGGTTGTGTCATCGCAGCGCTAGCGTAGGCGATTGGTTGGCCATTCTGGAGAATCGCCGCGCCGAGACCCGTGTCCGAGGCATCGCATTGCGGAGAAAGTGGCTGTTTGGGATCGTAAAATCGCAGAACCGGTTGCGACGAGATAGCGTCTTTAATGCGTTGAAAACTTGCTTCTTCCAACTCCGTCCACTGCCACGGCGTGTCGTGGTGAGTGAGGCGACGGAGAGGAGCGCACAGATCAGCGAGATGTAGAACGAAACGTGAGAGGTAGTTGACAACGCCGAGCACGCGGCGCACGGCCGAAACATCGGCAGGCGGAAGCATTTTCTGAATTGCGGCGACTTTGTGCGGATGAGGCTCCAACCCAGCGGGCGTCAGGCGATTTCCCAGGTAGGCGACCGAAGAGACGCGGAGCTGGAGCTTGTCCAGATTAAGCTTGATACCGCGTGCGACACATCGGTCCAGAAAAGCGCAGAGCTTGTTGTCGTGATCTTTAGTGGCAACGGCATTATTGATCGTCCCCTTTGCCGACAATCAGGACGTCGTCTGCCACAACATAAACTCCGTCTAAACCTTCCAGACATTCGGTGAGCCGTCGTTGAAAGATTTGTGATTCCAAACGGAAGACGGTTCCAGCAGAATCGGCCGAACGGGGTGCCAAACGTTGTGAGAAGCCGCGAGACAGCGTCGAACACAACATGCCAAAACCCATTTCGAACGTCGGCTATCGAAAACACTTTAGCGTGAGCTAGTTCGGAGAGAACATCATCGAGAGTGGGCATGTGATAGTGACTCAGACGCAGAGCGCGATTCAAAGGCTTGGGGTCGAGGCAGACCCGAAGTCGCCCATTAGATTTCGGAACCGTAAGGCACGCAGACACCCAAGGAGTGGGATCGGTAACGCGCGAGACAACGCCTTGTGCCTCCAACCGCGCGAGCTCGTCTTGTAGCGGCTGCTTAATTGCAACGGGGATGCGACGAGTAGGAATTTGGGTTGGGGTCACCGACGTGTCGATATCCAGATGTTGGACGCCCGGAAACGCTCCGATAGCGTCGGCAAAAACTGCAGGAAAACGATCGAGAAGAATGTTCTTAGACAGAGAGTCCGCCGAATCGTCCCGCGTGGTAGCGTCGGCGTGATACAAAAATTCGCGGCGCACTTCAATATAGCCGAGTCGCTGGGACGAGGAAGAGCCCAAGATTGACAGCGGAGCGTCGCGGACAACGAGAAAACTGCCACGAAACCATGTAGGCGTATGCGGACGGCGCACGCGAAGGCTGCATTCCCCCACAGGTGCCACTTTGGAGCGGTCGTAGAGAAGAAGAGTGCGTGTTGTCGTCGTGACAGGCGTATCCGGTGGGAGATCGCATTCCCGAATGATGTCACAGTTGGCGCCGGAATCGAGCTGGAAGCGCACGCTCTGTCCGTTGACATCCACAGTTGCTATCAACTTCTTCGGAAACGCGGATGAGGCCGTATCGTCGCCGAGCGCGTGAAGCGAATCTTGTTCAGGATCCGTAATGACGAGTAGTTGCTCTTCGACGTCGTACGACCTCGTCGTCCTCATCGGCCTCTTCGATCTGCTGAACCTGATCGCGTCGGCCGAGGCGCTTCCGACACACGCGAGGAAAATGATCGACCCCGCCGCAGCTAGAGCATTTGTTACCGACCGCCGAACAGTGCTTGCGTCCATAGATATGGTTTAGACCACAGTAGTGGCAGTCGATGCGTCGCGGTCGAGACGTAGTGTCGCGAGGGGCGTTATCAGTTTCATTCTTTCTCGCCGAAGGGGCGTTCTTGGGAGCATTCCCAGCCGGTGTGCTGCGCGTCGCGGCGCCGAGAGACGATGAGCGCACGACATGAAGCTCGTCGTCTACTGTCTGCTTCGGATTCGAAACTCGGCGCATCGTCTGCGCTTGGCTTGTGGTCTTCGCGTCGGCACGGCAGAGTGCGACGCACTTCTCGAGCGTGAGATCCTTCTTTGACTGCAGCCGCTTTCGCACGGATTCGCGCACGATGCCGTGAACGATGCGATCGCGAAGGAGGGCATCTTCCATAGAGCCGTAATCGCAGCGACGCACGATGGCCTTTAGATCCGTAAGATACTCCTCAAAATCTTCAGAAGCGCCCTGGCGACGATCCAAAAATAGATAGCGCTCGTAGATGACGTTGGTTTCGCCAACGCATTTGGCCGCGAAGAGGGCCAGAACACGATCGATCGATTTCTTGGCCGCGTCCGAGTCGAAGGGCAAACCGTTGAACATGCGGACGCCGAACGGACCGATAACGCTCAGGAGCATGGCGACCCGATACTCGGACGATTCCTCCGACAGACGCGTAACTATCGAGTACGCGTCCCACGCTTGACGCCATGTCCGCCAGGCGTCTTCGAGAGTATCGGTGCCGCGCACTTTGAACGGAGCCGGCGGAGGGACGCTCGTTGGCTGCACCAGGACGTGCGGCGAAGTCGCGGCGAGACGGAAAGATGGCGACGCCGACGATGTCGACGAAGGCAGTTGAGAGTCGTCGCTGGAGCGCGACGGCGTAGAAAGCATAGATGAGCGAGACAGAGACGACGCGGGAGGTCGCGGAGTGAAAGCGAGCGGACGGGAGTCGCGCGAGTGATCCATCCTGTCACCATGTCAGGTAGCCAAAGAAGAATGTTTATTGGCGCCAAATATCGAACGCATATGGGTGGAGGTGAATGGGCGAATAAATTATCCCATTAAATTAGCCCTAAACGAAATGAGTGACACCGGAGAAATAGACGTGGTCAATTCTCCAGTACATCAGTTTGTCGTGTCCTACGTAGCAAAGATGCTAGCAAGCCACGGAGCAGCTGTATTTATCGAAGCGTGGAACAATCATCGTATACCGCAAAAGGAAGTGCCACTTGAACTGATGCAGCAGCGTCTGCACGTGGGCAGACTTCCTCACGTTGCTATCCCGACATGCTCTGAAGCAGTTGCCGCCTACGAAACTCTTGGAGGTCGATTAACAAGACCGCGTCAGTACGGATTTGATCCACTGAGTTATTCTGCTATTCTGCAGCAAAGAAGAAGCGAAATATTTAGGAAGCGGTTTCCTTCTCTATCCGAAATATATGGCAATTTGGTTAACGGCAACTGCAATTTGTTCAAGGACTGCATAAGGTTTTTCACTTGTTGTCAATTCAATTGATGTAGAAACAAAACGAAAGAAATCGCGAGTGGCACAAATAAAGCAGCAAAATCAAATAACTGTAATGTGCAGTTTTCGCTACCTACTACCTACCTACCTACCTACCTACCTACCTACCTACCTACCTACCTACCTACCTACCTACCTACCTACCTACCTACCTACCTACCACCTACCTACCTACCAACTGGCCACAGGTGGAGTGAAGATGATCCAGTTTCCCGCGGCTGGACGAAAATGTATGCTTTGATCATTGTGGTTGTGTACGTGCAGTGGCCTTCAGGAAGACAGTGCGATTGCAATTGCGTCCTAGACTAAGACGGAAAGCAACATCTCCTCCTGAATATCAATGGACGCTACCTTATTCACTACACTTTCCTCTACCATTAGGTGCACTTGTTCATTGAGGGAAGAAAATCCACTGGCTGCTTTTCTGAGGTGCGTTTGGGAGTCGCTCACGCAACTAACCCCTAAGAAATATTTCTGCCTAGGGCAATTAAGCGTGATTTTGATATTTTTTCTCTATGGGAGCCTCCTTCCTGTCACATATTCCGAAAGGGATGGCTGTATTTTATACCGAGCTTGGTGACAGCCTGACGCACAGGAGGCATTTCAGCTGTGAAGAATGTGGTGACAATGACTGTCTGTGCAAACCTTGCGGACAATAGTGAACAATCCTTCACAAAAGGCATTGCTGTGTGGAATCAGGAGTAAAAACGCGGCAAATTTGCACAGAACTCCAAATCGTCGTCTTTGCATGGCAGGGTCAAGCAGCAAGGAAATGTCGTGCCAAACGTCGTCCAGTCTCCGAGCATTACCCGTGGAGTCGACCGGTGGAGGCAAGTCAAACTCATCCAAGACTTGATAATTGCGAAACTGCTGTGAGAGGCAATCCAAATCGCCTTCTTTGACAGCTGAAGGGAAACGGGAAATATTGTACTGTACGGGTCCGAGCGCCAAGAAACGGGGCCTGGCCCCGCCGGGGCCATCTGCGCACATCTATGCAGCTGGCCCCGCCTTCGACGGGGCCAGCTCGTTCTATATAGAGCAGCGCATGGCCCCGTCTAAGACGGGGCCAGATTGCTCTATATAGAGCAGCTTGTGGCCCCGTCTAAGACGGGGCCAGCTCGCTCTATATAGGGAATCGTTTGGCCCCGTCTCAGACGGGGCCAAAAGAACATTTATAGACTTTCACCATGCGGCGTCGAACACGGGGCTAACCGGGCATTTCGCTAGAGATGGCCCGGGGCCAGTTCCAATACGGGGTTTTCATACGGGACGTCGTCTTTAGAGCATTTTTTCGTCTGGGTTCTGTTATCGCCCTATCGCGTTTCTCACGTTATCTGCGTTCACGAAGCTTTATTATGCGCATGTTCGAAGGGCACAGCGAGGATCGAGACAAAAAAGAACGACAAACGAGAGGTCTCTTCCCCACTGCTAACTAACTACAGCGTCCTCGCAGTCTATGGCAGCGGGTACAGCTGCGCAATGTGACGGAGAATGCTCTCGAACGCCGCCGCACCGTTCATTTTTCCATCTGCGTCCCGTGCGTTTCTCTCCCGCCACATGAACTCGTCCAGATGGGCTGGCAGCATCGCTTCGGTAGTGCCGTGCATTCTTTTAAGCTTTTCTTTTGCTCGTGCCCAGTAGCTTTCTATGCTTTGAGTGTGTGCGCCCGTTAGGGGATTCACGAAATGACGGCTGTGATTTACGGTGTCGTGCTGCTGAACAGTGGGCAGCGTACAAACACGTCTATAGGCGGCCCACTGATCCGAGTGAATGATGGTTCCTGGGTGAGTGTTCGCCGCTATGATTGGCAGAAGTGTTTGCGCGTCGCGTCTGTCGACCAGCTGCATAACGCCGAAGCGCAGATTAGTGCAATACATTCCGAAGACCCATCTTTCTGCGCGTGGTTCTCGCCCGCGGTTATACTACAAGAAAACGATAGGAATCACGGCTTTGCTGCAGCCATAGAAACTTACTTTTCTTCCGTGACGAAACAAGGACTCGTCAATTTGCACAACGATTCCGGCGCCGCCTAGCTTTGTTGGATTGCTTGTCAGGACAGCACTGCATACGTCTCGAACGTAGCTGTAGTGCTGTACTGCAGTTTTCTCGGAGAGATGCTCTTTCACTAGAGCATGCAGTTGCGTCACAGGAACTTCTGCTGCCCAGCAGTACAAGATGCGGAGGAGGATGGGTAATGGCAGTCTGGACTTTGTAAAATATGAGCCGGAACGAATTGACTGCTTTCTTCGGCAGTCCGATTTTGTGCACCGCCACTGCCATCCGTCTGAAACGTCTGATCGGCGAATCCAATTCATGTCCTGTCCGCAAACGCACGTCGCACGTGAAGCCAGAAGCTTCTTCTCTTTCAGGAATGATATAGTAGCGTCGGTGCTCGCCGTTGCCAAAGCAATCGTAGAAAGCATGGCGTCCTTCAAATCCCAAGCACAAAAGTGTGCTTTCTCTTTTTATACTCTTCCACGGATTACTCCCGCCAAAACTTCGATCCGCTCGATCCTCTCTCTCATTGGTCGACGACTTCGGACCCGCCCAATAATTCCGTTCACGTTCGAATAGAACGATCCAGAATACAGCTGGGCGGGTCCGAAGCCTCGACCAATGAGAGAGAGGATCGAGCGGATCGAAGTTTTGGCGGGAGTCATCCGTCGAAGAGTATAAAAAGAGAAAGCACACTTTTGTGCGTTGTAGTTGAAGGCTACTGATTGTCGCGTATACGATGCTTTCAGCAATAGCAAACGCAACGGCGAGCAAAGAAAGAACGATTGCCTTCCTTCAAGAGAACAACCTTCTGCTTTCGTCGGCGACCTGCGTATGCGGCAAGGCAATGCATTGGAACAAGCGCACCGACCTCAAAGACGGCTACACTTGGCGGTGCTCGGCAGTCGGATGCCGCAAGAAGCTGTCTATCCGACACAAGTCTTTCTTCAGCAAAACGAAACTGCCACTCGAAGCGACTGTGCAGCTGCTGTACTGCTGGGCGGCAGAGATACCGTGTGGCGCTGTGCCGGAGCACGTTGACGCCGCTGCACCGAAAGGCGTCGAGAATCACTACAATTGCATCCGAGATGTCTGCACGACTATTTTATCGAAAAGCCCAACGCTAACGATGGGAGGAGAGACAGGAGGCGAGGGAATCGTTGTCAACGAGTTCATTGTCGAATACGGGATGAAAGTACGAGTGGCGAGTGAGCAACGAAGCTAAGATAGTGATGTAAATTATATATGTAGGGCATACAGAAGGCATGGATACTCATCCTGTACGAGGCCGGGCGAGAAGAAAGCTTTATGCAAATCCTGGATGAACCTACCGAAGAGTGTGCCTTCCAACTGGTGAAGGCGCACACGTACCCGGGAAGTGAGATCGCCACCGTCCGATGGGATAAATACGCTGTCATGGCTGAAGATGGAGAGACGCGAATATTTTCTCCCGATGTCTTGCAGTACGATCCCACAAGCTTCGTGGAGTCCGTTTTCGACGACGGACTCATATCTGGGAAGCGAGTTCAAGCGAAGTTGGACGAAAAATGTGGCGAGAGAGATGGAGTTACAACGGTGCGGCGGCGTTCGAGAGCATTCTCCGTCACATTGCGCAGCTGTACCCGCTGCCATAGACTGCGAGGACGCTGTAGTTAGTTAGCAGTGGGGAAGAGACCTCTCGTTTGTCGTTCTTTTTTGTCTCGATCATCACTGTGCCCTTCGAACGTGCGCATAATAAAGCTTCGTGAACGCAGATAACGTGAGAAACGCGATAGGGCGATAACAGAACCCAGACGAAAAATGCTCTAAAGACGACGTCCCGTATGAAAACCCCGTATTGGAACTGGCCCCGGGCCATCTCTAAGAAAGCGAGCGAAATGCCCGGTTGGCCCCGTGTTCGACGCCGCATGGTGAACGTCTATAAATGTTTGTTTGGCCCCGTCTGAGACGGGGCCAAACGATTCCCTATATAGAGCGAGCTGGCCCCGTCTTAGACGGGCCACAAGCTCCTCTATATAGAGCGATCTGGCCCCGTCTTAGACGAGGCCATGCGCTGCTCTATATAGAACGAGCTGGCCCCGTCGAAGGCGGGGCCAGCTGCGTAGATGTGCGCAGATGGCCCCGGCGGGGCCAGGCCCCGTTTCTTGGCGCTCGGACCCGTACGGAACAATATTTCCGGGAAACGTGCGGTAAGAGCCAATATCTCTGTGACTTTTGCTTTCTGCCTGTGTCGGGGAGAGAGGAATGTCAGGCTCTGTAAGACATTACTTTTCAGAATGGGAATTGATTTCCGCATGTATAGGGTGCAATTCATGTAGAAGCCAAGAGCATCTTGGAAAAAGCGATTGTACTTCTCCGGATTCGCATCAAGCTCTTCAGTAGCAGCATACTGCAGAGCCTGGAGCCCAACTTGCACCTCAGAAATAGACAGGAGATTGTCAGATGACAAGTCAATGGCCACTACATCAGAAGTCGACGTGATGACGTTGGGTTTTACAAAACAGGACAGCAGTTGACGGTGCAAGGTAGCAAGTAACTGGTGAATCACATTCACTAGTGGATGTTCAGCTTGTAGAACAGTATTGAGTGTGTCAAACATTCCAATCACTTGCTGTACAAACAGAAAGTAGAGCTTGGAATACGGATCTTTGAAAATCTTCACAAGTCGATTTTCGCGCTCTCCACTTTTCTGTGCAAGGTCCCCAAATTTGGATAGGAAATAAGGCTTGAGTCCATCCCATTGCTGCAAGGTCCTTGTCACACTCTTGCCCAGGCTAAGCCACCGTGTGCTCACGTGCTTGAGAACCTTCCTGACCTCTACTTCGGTGAACTCCATATACTCCCGCAGTTCAGCCTTCCGCTTCACGCTCTTCTCAAAATGGTAATAGAGATCTATGATGACGTTCTCTACCTTCACAGATAAAGCCTTTGCCCCTTTCTGTGCGCAGAGATGGCAAAGATGGCATGGGCAGCCAACATCAAACACACTCTGCACAGCTCCAGCATCTTTCTGTGCGTCGCGGATTTTGCTTAGCAGACTGTTGTGTCTCCCGATCATCACACTGGCATTGTCGGAAGAATACGCAACACAGTGCTTCCAACTCAAGTCCGCTTCTTGAATTACCGCATCGCATGTCGTAAAGAGACTAGCCGCATCTCCCTTCGAAATGGCTGGCATATCCAGTAGGGAAGTGATGATTCGCCCTGTAGTGGGATTCTGGTGACGAATCAAAACTGGCAAGTACTTGTCGCATTCATCACTACTGGCATCAGTGGCTAAGCAGAACCATGGACTCTCATCAATCATTGCTTTCACCTGGCTCTTTAATTCTGGTGCTATAGCTCCATTGATGATATGGGTCGTCTTTGTTCGGCCACAGTGGTATTTGGGTGCAATTTTCGAGTCTGGGAACATTTTGGGAAACAACTTCCCGGCAGCGTCCGCCGCTGCGATTGGCAAGTTGTGCTCCAGCAAAAATCCAGTGAATAGAACCTCAGCAGCGATTGTGCGGTCTCCCTCAGCACTGGCAGTGGCACTATGCCAATGGCTCGTCAGAGATTGCGCTCCCTTCCGTGCTTTGACAGCTAATTTGTGTTTGGACGTTTCAAAATGCTTCTGAATGTCGTGCCGACCACCATGTGACACATTTATGTGGCTGTCACACGCAGAGCAGAACGCAAAGGACTCTCCTTTGGGGGAAGATGAGATCGTCGGATACTCCTTCGTCCACTCTGAAAGGTATTTGCTTCTGTATTTGCGTTGGCGTCCCGGAGGTCTCTATGTATCGTCAGCACGAGCCGTAGACTTGTCGCTGCCAGCGTCTTTGTCCGCAGTCTGCTCCTCTCCAGTCCTACTCATGTCGGTACGCTTTCACCTTGAACGTCCAGCTAGTGGCTTGGTAAGGGAAAGCGGCAGGAAGACAAACGCTTATTGCGCACGCGCAACACAAATTATCTTCAGACGAGTCGGTCCTACAGCTGTGTGACGTGACTGCAGATGTCTGATGACGCGTGCGATGGCACAGTATCACTCAACTAGTAGAGCCGACACATTACAGTATATATATCGCATATAGTTCTAGGAAAGTCCCCAAAGCGGGAGAAAAACGTCTTTTTTTGGAAAGCGGGCGGGAGGCCAATTTTTGCCTCAAAAGCGGGAGTTCTCCCGCTAAAGCGGGAGAGTTGGCAGCTATGCCTTGGGTTACAGGAAATATCCTCAAAGAGGTACTGTAAAAACATGTCAACAACAAATTAGACTCACCAAAGTCAGGCCCTCCCTTTTGCTTTGGCGCCATTTTTGGCTTTAATGTTTTGGCTTAGGGGGCGTGTCCCTTGAAAAATATTGTGGTCCCCTGCCCTATTTGATCCTGGATTCGCGCTGAGTATTGTACTATGCAAATGTTGTTGCAGCAGGATCAGGGATATTAAGTAAAATTTGATGCATTTTTTATAGATGGATGGCTACTGCGCTAGAGGTGCTTACGCCAGCGACTTTGGCGACGTCGTTGGGAATGCCCTATGCCAGGTTTACCAAGTCAAATGCAATGTTGCGCAGTGGGATCCGAGTGGACAAGATCTTGAATAGCGACTCCCCGTTCCACTCCGGCAACAGGCCAACGGCAGCGATGGTTCACTTCATCTGATTGAAGCGGTTCATTATTTAAATCATTAGGACGCTCTTCAGCCTGTCCTCACCAATACCAAATTGAGCAAAAAGCATAGGAGTTCACAAGTGAAGCGTTCGTCATCTCCTCTATTGAATCTGCCTTTGAGGTTAGGTGATAGCGACGGTGATTCCGAGTCCATTCAACCGACATCTAGAAGGTTATATAACGGCAATATTCAGCAAACATGCCAAAATACCTTTTTAGCAAATATTACAGAAAAAACAACATTTAAGTGTAGGTTAAATGCGGTTAACGGGACTTTGTCGGGATACTGCACGTGCCTGCGGGGCGTTCCCGCGCTATGTAACTGGGAATCAGTGCCCGGACTAACCACTTTGCGACACGCGGTCCGCTAGACGCCACGCTTTGCTTCCCTCTCTTCCCTCCCTACTTCTCTCCGCTGGACTACCAGCGTGAAAGGTGCCGGGTGGGTAGCTTCCGTGCCGGAATCCGGGAATCGCGGCTGGTGCCGGCATCTCCTCAGGCGCGCGGGTAGGGGGCAGCATGCCGAATCAGCGACCCAGGGGTTTGACAGGAGGCTGCCCGCCGGGACCGGGGCCAAGCCAACAACGGTTGGTAGCCGACCCGTGCCTGTCGTGACGGCCTGGACTCAACGGAAAGACGAAGGTAAGAGTTAACAAGAAGATTCCTATGTTCGCGTACGACAAAAAAGGGATCATTCCGGAGGAGGTTCTGCAATTGATAATTGGCGTGGGTTGAAAGCATAGCTCGGATGTATGCACAGAGCATCCGGTTGGCTGCACGATAAATGCAACGTTTCTTGTCGATACTAGCAAATTGCAGCACCCAGAAGACATCAAAGCGGACGATCTTGGCACTTTTAAGAACAACCGAGTGCAGCACCGGTACTTTTTTGCCACCGAAGACAAAGACGATGGGAATGAATTGGCTGTAAAACGCCTGCCTGTTCGTCCTTCTGAATACAGGCCAGGACACTATGACAAAAAAGGTGACTTACTGGGTTCACGGTAGTCACAAAGATTTCAAACGTCGACTTTACGAAGTCATAGACATGGCATCTACAAAAGCACTTTTACATGTTATATTACAATACATGTTCGATGATGAAGAGCATTAACCCTTTCAGTGTCAGAATTAAGTATATCCGGTTACCGGAAATGCGCATGTCACCCGCGGGATTCAAAATAGCTTGGTGGCAAAGCGGCATTGTCCCTAGCAACCTTTGTCATTTCCAATTAGAAGTGACTAAAGAAGAATGTCAGCAACGTTGCGGTCGCCATAGCAACGCGAAAAAAAAATAAAAACCAAAAAATCTAAAAAAATACCTGAAACGGCTCATAGTTTTCAGATAAGCACTTCCTTGTAAAAATTTCATGTACTTGGTTTCAGCACCTTTTGCAAGAATCAGAACCTTTTTATTTTAGAGAAGAAACCGGAAGTGAACTAAAATCATGATACTGACGGCTCAAAACACTACAGGGACAATTCCAACTGACGTTCACCTACAATTTGTTCAACGTGTGATATTCCTTGAAACAATTACGACCCGGAGTCAGGCAAAGATGCACGTCGCATGTGGTGCATCGAGTGCACGGTTCGTGACGAATTCTCTTTTTCATCCTTTTGGTTTTCTCGCTGCAGCGCACACATTGAAGGCGAGTACTTCCAGCTACAGGAAGATGAGGCAATGATGTATCTAGCCTCAAATCTTTACGCTGCCTTTTCCTTCCTGGTTTTTTTCTTCCCGAATAACCGCCGATCAGATCCACCGCTAGTTCGAGGCGAAAGGCGCGGAAATCTCGTTTGGCGCTTGTACTTTTGTGTCTTTCATCGACAATGTGGCCCTCGACAATATAGGCGTTCAGAAGCGCTGCCTCCAACAGCCAAAAGGCAATACGTCTCCAGGGCTTCCTACATTTCCGCCCGACGTTGTAAAGGGCCGTTATTTGGTCGCCCCTGTCGACACCCCTCATGTTCTTGATGTAGGGCTCAAGTAGGGGCGGACATTCGACGTCGACTCTATGCCTTCCATCTCTCCGTGACGTTGTTGGAACTGTTCCATCTGGGAGCCTCGGAACATGCGCCGTTGACAGGAAAAAAACGAATCTTCGGTCATACCAAACGCAAGCCATCATGTGATTCCTGCAAAGATATTTGTAGAATCCTCTCTTGACGTCCTTCTTCTTTGGAAGGCCAATCTTCAGACTCTTTGGGAAATCCTTTCGATGGGGTCGAACTGTTCCACAGCAATAAATGGTTTTGTCCCACAAAAGATCAAACAGGGTGGGCGACGAGTAGTAATTGTCTGTATAAAGAATATGTCCCTTTCCCTCGAGTCCTTCCATCAAGTCCAAGACGATTTGCGTAGACAAGCCGTGTTCCCCAGCAGTAACCGTCTTTTTTCCCGTATAGATTTCAAACTTGTAGATGTATCTGGTCGATGACTCCGCCAAAATAAAAACCTAAAGAAATGAGTAATATATGTACAGCATCTTCTATTTATCACACAAACCTTGATACCCCATTTAGTAGGTTTATCCTTCATGTATTGTTTGTATCCAATACGTCCTTTATACGGAATCATAGCTTCATCTATTGTAATTTCCCGTTCACAATCATATTCGGCCTTGAACGCTGCACCCAAAAGATTTATCAGGGGTCGAATTTTTTGCAGCTTGTCGTAATTAGGATCTCCGTTTGGCAGTTCGCTAGCCGGATCACAGACATGGAAGAACCTTAGAACTTGCCAAAACCTACCGAACATACTGTATTAGAAAATAGTCTCGTCAAAGAAAGGTTACCTAGTAAGTGTCATCACATCTCGCAGATTGCAACTAAGTATTGGAATAGCCCTTTGCCAATAGTCTTCAATGCGAGGAAATCGCATGTACCCCATCAGAATAATCAATCCAAAGAATGCCTTCATCTCCTAAAGATTATTATCAGAAAAATTACCGTCAGTATCTGTCCTAATTACCTCAACACTGACTGGACTCCATGTTCGACCTCGTCCGGTATATTTTTCCGCCGCATTGAGATTAGTATTGACAACTAACAGTTGCCAAACCGCTTCAGTAAAAAAAAGAAAAAAAAACTAAAAAATATATTTTCATAAAATTGCTAATTATTTTGTCAATAGGAATTACTTTATTGCATCAAATGCGCCGGCTAGAATCCTTGATGGACCCGATCTAGACGAGAATTCTTCTCTTTCGATGCCTTCCCAGTCTTCTGTCCACTCGTCGGACTCGTCAGAGTCTTCCTGCGGAATTTGGCGTCTTGCGCCACGCCCTCGACGTCCACGGCCTCGTAATCCTGCTCCTCGACCTCTCGCCGTTGGTCTTTGCCTCCGAATAGGCTCGTTTTCGTCTTCTTCGTCATCCGAATCGCTTCGATCTAAACCGGAAGTATATTCAAGAGAGCGGAAGTTGGTCGTCGTACTTTACCGTTCGAATTCTCGCTTTCTTCGTCTTCGGATGGCTCGCGGTCATCGTCGATATGACTTTCCAACGCTTCAACATCGCTTTCGTCGCCTAAAAAATTCGTTCGTTAGAAAATTCATCGGGGGGCCCCTAACCGAAAACGATCGAAAGCGAAACCTGTTACTTACTTCCCGAAGTCTCAAAAGATGATTCTACGACTTCTTCATCTTCCGAGCTATCTTCTAAGAGAGCGCAAGCCAAAAAAGAGTCGGCGTTAGCTGCTGAAGCTCGTCGAAGGTGATCGCGATCCGCCATTTTGGAAACGCCCTCAGAGTCCTTGGTTACCGAAAACATACGCGACGTCACAATACGTCATTCGAAGCCTTTATTCATACACTAGTAAAGTACGCTAAGCCTCTACTGCTACGTAGGTTCTTTCTTCGTGTACACAACGTACAAACAATGACGTCACGACGCCCCGTACACGGGGCGTTGACACCTATAGGGTTAAATCGTACCTTGCCCTCACGGATCATCATTTTCCCAGAAACCGTACAGAAAATCCTCAGCCAATATGAAAATCGCCCTAGCTAAAAAGTTGAAAGAGGGCAAAGACACGCTGACTGTTTATGATGAAATTGTCGAAGAACAGGGAGGTGTCGTGAAGATGAAGTTGCTTGGATCTCTTCCTAGATACATGCAGGAAATCAGAAACGCTAAAAGAAGCATCAAAGGCGTACTGACACATGAACAACAAGACCAAATGTTTCGTCTTGTAGAATTTTGTAAAGATGACTGTGCAACTGAAAATCCTTTTTTGCTGCTGGTTATTTCAGCGCCAGAACTGATGTGCGTCCTAGCTACGCAACAGCAGCTAAGCGACATGAAAAAATTTCTAACAGAAGAAGATAACTGTCATAATGGGAGTAGATTCAACGTTTGACTTGGGAAGGTTCCTGGCGACTATAATTACTTAGAGTCACCCACTTTTGAATTCTCAGGAAAGTGGAAAATCCCCTGTAATGATCGGACCAGTTTTTATGCACGTATCAAAAGCAGCTGAAACTTTCACGCAATTGGGAAAAGAACTGACTTGTTTGTGCCCTGAACTGAAAAATGCTAATTGGATTGGGACGGATAGAGAAAGGGATATTTTCAAGGGTTGCAGAAAAGCATGCCTAGAGCTGGCAATACATTGTGCACAAAACATGTCAGAGACAACATCGAAATGAAATTGACGAAACTTGGAGTCGGACAAATGGCGAAGAGAGCATTTTGCAGGGACATATTTGGAGATGGTGAGAATCAAAGAGGATTAATTCACGCTTCAAATGAAGTGTCATTTGATGAACAACTTTCTGCCTTAGAAAAGGAGTTGGCAGAAAGAGAACTTGCAGCAGGCAAGAAAAAAAGTGGGAAGTTTTTTGAATACTTTCGTCGAAAAGTTGCAAATGATATAAAAAATGCATGATTGCGCCTGTCCGTCAACGAGCTGGACTTTCGCCAATAACGCTCTACTACAATAACAACAACGAATCTATAAATTCCAAAATAAAGAGAGAAATGCAAGGGAAAAGATGCTATTGGCCAACTTTCGTCAAAAGTATGAAGCAAATAAACGCAAAGCAGCAAAGAAACGTCGACCGAGCAGTTTTTGATGAAGGTTCCTACACATTCAAGCCAAACGTAAAAGCGTTAGGAGCTTCAAGCGCCGAGACAAGTCGTCTTACCGAGAAACAACGAGCAGCAATTCTCCGCAGGTTCTACGACTTTGTACCCATTTGCGAAATGCGTGAAAGTTCTCCAGAAGAGCTTGTGGAAGACGAAAGCAGCGATAGTTCTGATCAAATGGCTACTTCTCCTTGCCCGCCTTTTTCAGTTCCGTATCAGGCTTTAGACTTACCACCGATTCTGTACGATGAAATGTGGTCGAAAGCGGCTCACTTGGTAAATGAAAAAGGCAGCATTGTCTCAGCTCCTCACAGCTGCACTTCCTGGATGGTTGCGAGTGCGTCATCCATCAAGCCCAACTTTGTGACCAAAAACAAGAACAGGCGCTTTTCCTGCGACTGCCGTGGCTACCATGAAAAGGAGCTGTGTTCCCACGTGTTGGCAGTCGCAGAAGAAAATGGTTGTCTGCATGAGATGCTGACACTGACAACCGCTTCATCAAAGCGAGGCCCCAGTCTGACAACCTGGTTTTCAGAGGGGTGTCTGCTCGGGCTGGAAAAAAAGCTGGGACATACGCGCGTCCTCGCAAGAGGAAGCGTAAGGCATCCTCGGTTCAAACACGGCCACGCCAGCCAAAAAAGCCGCCTTCGTGGAAAGTGGTAAATTCTACATTTTGCGTCCACTAGGAACGCAAATACGGATGTGCTACGGTTGCTGTAGCGGCATCCGTGTACCGCCAACAGTTCCAGACCCGCCTCACGACATGGTGATTGCGAGAAAAGAATTCCGAGAGTTCAGAGATGGTGAGGGGAACTTGAGAGTTACCCAAAAGAAAGAGGTTGTGCATTTCCATATGAGGAAATCTTTCGTTTTAAGGAAAATCAGACTTTTACTAAGGAAGACTAGCACATCACGGAAGGCATAAGAGAGCAATTGACAGCTGTTCACAGGCGCCATCTTTATTGTGAATTTGGATTGTAATTTGACAGCCTGTGTTGTTGATTGTTGAGTTTGATTGTTTGTGGTTTTGTGTTTTGTTTGTTTTGTGTTTGTGTTTTTTAGCGTTGCGTTGTCTTCTGATAATCCGGGAAAAACATCCGGGAACTATTTATCCGGGATGGAATTCCGTTCCGTTCCGTTCCGTTCCGTTCCGCGTTTTACACAGCCTCGCTAGTTTGACATTGAACGAAACTTATCTAGCAAAATATCAGCAACAGCAGCAACATCAGTTCATGTGCAGATGATTTACTACTTGCTAGAAATTGGAAATTAGAGCAGCGATCAAACGGGAAGGAAGTAACTTTGTTCGACTTTGTACATCCATATAGTATAATTATCCGGGACGAACGCAGCAGACCTATAACTGAAAAAATCACCTGATTACGGCGAGTTTTCAATCCCTCTCTTTATTAGATCTGGGCGTAGTTAGCGTAACGTAGCGTAACGTAGCGTAACGTAGTAGAGTAGATCCTCGGTTATCCGACCCCCAAAGATATTAGGGGGACCGACAAGTGAAATGGTCCGATAAGTGAAATTAACATACGCTATTGTAATTCCGCAAGTGAACACGCGTCTCTTTTGAGAACAACTACACAGGGGCAAAGAAGCAATTAATTTGGGTTTGTTTAAGTGTAGAATGACGATAAAGGTTGTGTTGTAGAGAGAATAATATTGCAAAGTGTTTTAGTACTTTTGACGTCAGAATCATGGAAAAGAAGGCATTAACACTTTTGTAACTTTTTACCTGTAAGGTGTATCTAAAATCTGATTGCAGATTTGGAATCTACGTCAAAAATAAGCGAATAAGTGTTCCAAAGATTTTTCGAAATTATTTAATTTGAAAGAGTCGATAAAGCTGTATATATCGTTGCAGCGATAAAACTTTTTAAAGATCTCTTAACGGATTAAGAGTATGCGTCAGAAAGAAGTCGACACGTGTTTCCGGATTTTTTAATCAAATTAATGTAATGAAAACTGCGTGAATTGTTTTAATCGTTTTCCGCTAGCGCCACCATCTCCATCATCGCCACCATCGACACCATCACCGCACGAAGCGCAGGGTAAAATCCAATTTAATGTTAATGAAAACTGCGTGAATTGTTTTAATCGTTTTCCGCTAGCGCCACTATCACCACCATCGACACCATCGACACCATCACCGCACAAAGCGCAGGGTAAAATCCAATTTAATGTTAATTAAATTGTTTTAATCGTTTTTTTCACCAGCAATTGCACTCGAGGACAACCTAGACGCAAAGAGTAAGTTTTAGCACCTTTATTTAAGCACCTTTATTTAAGCTGGATTAAATCTAGATACTTATCTAAAAATTGACTTTTATTTCTCTAAAGAAGAGTTTAAGGAACAAGCTGCATCACGTATGTCCTTGTAATTCGTTTTTGACGATTTTTAAATTGTCATAGACGATTTTTAAATTTGTATTTGGCAGTGATATTATCACATTTGAAGAAAATCAAAATAACCGCGTCTAATCGTTCGGCATTAACACATTTAGCCGAATACTGGTACAACTCAGTCGAGATTGATGTTCAATTGTGTACGCAATTTTTTACATTTAGTTTCGACCGTCCACCTCCAGAAACACAGAAGCGTGTGTTCATCGCTTGTGACAAATTCTATGCAGAACAAGGAATAAAAATAAACACCTCTTCCTTTATTCAGCGCCAGTAAGGGCGGCTATGGGTAAGGAGTTTCGCCTGTTTTTTTCGTTTTACATGAAAAAATGTTGAATGTCAGACCGTTTTGATGTGCTGAAACGATCTATCTATCTATTATTTTCTATGCATAGTCGCGTTTGTTTGTTTTTTTGTGCTATGTTTCTTTCCGTTTCTCTGTTGTCAGTATAGTCATCACAGTCACATGCACACACACAGGATAAGACTAAAACATTCTCCTATATAGTCCCTGGTGGACTACTTGTGCGTCTACCTTTCTAACTCTTACGACTTTCCACGTAGAACAATTGTCTTCTTTGTGGCCTACGCGTACCCAGACCTTTCTCTGTGTCCCGTATAACGGTCCCCAGCGAAAGGTCTGGTACGGCTCCGCCCAAAATGTTCCTGAGGACTAATTAGTGAAAACGTGTCCTTACGCACGCGAAGCAGGAACGTCGATCAAGATCGACGTTCCCGCTTCGATAAAACCGTCTTCGACATTCGCGACGTATGTTTGCATCTTGTTCGCGACGTATGTTTGCATCTTGTTCCTAAGCTTTAAGAGTAGAGAATCTCTTTCTTGATCCCAGCTCTCTCAACTATGGCTGCGACGAAACAGTAGTTTGGATAGATCCACCGCGGCGCACCACACTAGCTCCACGCGGATCACGTGATGTTCCAGTTAAAAGCTTGGGATACACACGACTGAAAGTCACTGTCATGCTCACGGCTAAGGAAAATGGCAGCAAATGCCTACCGTACGTTCTTCTCAATCGTAAACGACCGATTGCAGAAGTTGTTCGGAAGTACGAAGGGAGAGTGGTAATCAACTGGGCTGGAAAAAGCTGGATGAACGATGCCACGACAAAAGATTACCTTCTGAAAATAATCGGCCATGAAATGTTCCAAAAACGCCTACTTGTTTGGGACTCATTTCGTTGTCACCTCGGCAAAGACACGAAACGAGTTCTCAGGAATCTAAAGATCGACACGGCCGTCATTCCAGGAGGCTGCACAAAATTTGTGCAGCCAGCTAATGTGAGCTGGAACAAGCCTTTCAAAGACAGAATCCAGAGCCTGCATGATGAATGGCTATCGTCCGGTGACCTACCAGTCACACGAAACGGAAATCCAGCTCCACCACCCCCTATGGTATATCTTGATTGGGAGGTGGACGCTTGAAAAGTCATATCATCAGAGGTGATTAAAAAGTCATTCAAATCCTGTGGCATTGGAGTAAGTGTCGATGGGTCGGAAGACGGTATGATACATGCTTTCAAAGAGGGGGACCCGTGCCCAGAAGGAATTCATCTGCTGAAAGAAGAGAGATTAAACAAGGAGTTCGATGAGATAATGAAGGAAATCGATGAAGAAATAGAAGAGACTTACAACTCTGATCAAGACGAAGCTCAAGAAGAAGAAGATCAAGAAGTCAATAACGACGATGATAAATAGGACTCACATATAGAACTAAGAAGTGTCTGGGTATCCGGGGCTAGACAAGCAGGAGGGACAAACCATTGCGCATTTGTTAGTTGCTAGGAGAATTTATAAGCTTTCGGCGCGTTTTTCTAAGTCTATGCTGGATTCCTCTCCGTTACGCCAGCGGAGTAATGTCTTTTCTGGCCCAATGCGCACTCTGACAGAGCGATCGATCGAAATACAGACACACTGCGCGGGACACAGAATGAAGTAGCGAATCATTGTGAGATCAAGTAGCAAATTCGTCAGCTGAGGCGCGAAAAGCGAAACTAGGCCCTATAAACGAATCTAGCGCGTTTGACACGTACACAGAAGCTTACACAGTCGATTTAATTCACAAAGTTGCGATTTGGGGCGATTTCGAACGTTCCCTAGTTTCTCGAAACCGGTCGGTCTCAAATTTTTGGCTGTCGGCGTCAAATCGGTGTAGAATTGTCAACTTTTTGTTTGGCAGACGTCTTTCCTAAGGTGGTGTACTAGGGTACCCCGCCTCCTGTTTTTTATAAGAAATAAAATGCTTTTGAACTACGTCTTCAAAGTTTTCTCGATGTCTTCGTGTTGTCTCTGGTGTTCATCCAGCTGAAGCCAGGCGTCGTCTTCCAGCCTTGACGCTCGAATGGCAAAAAAACAGCGCGTGGATCGACGCAATGACGCGCGATCTCGCGTCGTTTCGCAAATGCGTTGGAGCCTACCACTCGGCCCGAGAAGCAGACGCCGACAACTATTTCGGCCGTCGATTGTTGGAATACTACGTAAATCGGCTAATTTCGTCGCTCGGAAAAATTGGCAACAAGGGGGCGGGTGTAATACTGCAGCGGGTTTTGCGGTCCAAAAGTCCTCTGCATGAATTCCCTGAGATCGTCTATTCGACCTCGTCGTTCAGATCCGCGATCAACGCACGATATTCTTCTTGCGCCCGTCCTCTTAGATAAGTGACGGCTTGGCGTAGTCTAGCACGTCGGTTCTATTGCTCGAAATCGCCCACGGCGTTGGAACATCATTTCTCAAAGTTATCTCCGTCGTCGTAGAATTTGTCGAGCTGCGCCGTATACGAGCCTCTGACGAGATCGTTGCGCTGAGCGCGAGGCGGCTCTTCTTCTTCTTCTTGTTGTCGACGTCTTGGCATCTTTTACGTGCGAATTCACAGGCCACGTTGACTTGCGCTTTGAAATGATCCGACTGTCGTGCCCGTCCGATTGCCTTTATCGACGAGCAAGGAGTAGAAGAAGACGTGTTGGTGTTTAAAAACGCTGGTTGTAGAGGTGTTGCAGACGAAGGAGGAAAACAATCCATTCAAGCGATGCGCGAGAAAGCCAAAACACTCGTCCAAAACCCGGATGCTTGACCTGTGTTTCTCAAAAGGGGGCCCTTCCTTAAACTCGTCTGTTTAGCGTTTGAACGTGGGATGCACTGTAGCTGCAAGTATATTGGGTTTCACATTTGTGCTGTCGCGAGCGATATAGGAAGTTCCAACAGAGCAATGTGGACTAGTTTTGGACTAGCCACTAATAGACACTTCAACATTACTAAAATAGTTCATACTTACGACGAAAACAAAAAATTGCATTTTTTTGCCGATGTTCCTCGCGTAATAAAGAACTTAAAATGTACTACCGTCTCCCCTAATGAATTAAAAATTTCAAAAAAACGGTTTTTGTAGGAAAGGTACCTAGATTATGACCATGGTTTGCTTTAGTGTGAGCAACTTAATGAGTAGCCGTACGAAATAACAGCATTGAACATCCTAATGGGCAGCAAAATCGACCGCTGCAAAACGCGGCTTCCTCATGAGATATCCTGCGATGGCGATTGAGAGCGTTCTGACTGCTGTACGTTTTTTCGCACTTTATGCAAGGAAACATGCTAAAGAAACAGGAAGCGTCGCTTCCAACAGCACGCGGGAAGAGCACGCGCGAACTTGAAATAGCGCACGCTTAACATGACTAGAGATAGAGAAGGAGAGGGATGTGAAACTCTCCTTTATCACGTGACTTCCTGGTCAGAGGATTGAAGCCGTTTCGTATGGAGGATGTTCGTGTCGCTGTAAAGGGCGTATTGAGCGAAAAAGTTCTTACCCGCAACTGCGTGATATAAGAAACAATGAAGCGATGCGCCGAATTATTTCTTTCCGCTCCTTTTACCGAAAACGCCGCCTCTCTGAGTAGCGAGATCGTGGCGGCGATCGAAAGCTGCTTTTCGCCTTCGCTCGGCCGCCGTTCTATTTCGAATTGGGAAGAAAGCACTCTGAAGGCCTTTTATTCTAGAAGATAATCGGCGCTTCGTGGACGTATGTTGTGATGTCCAGTAGACGAAACTTAAACAAGTAAGAGTTGAGAATATCCTATTCTACCTCCTCAACAACTTGTTAGAATTAATTGAAACTGTTCGTTTATATTCGTACGCCCCTTTCCCTCATTTCGAAAACATGATAAAGTTTGTATCATTCCACTTTGTCTTTGCAGCCTCCTTCTTTGCTGCCGTTTACCTCAGCTTTCAATGATGCGACGCCAAACGCAGCGAACGTGGCGTCTTTTCCTTCTCCTCTCATTCAGCTCCGCTCTTCGACAGCGGAAAATATCACCGCGCAACCGCTAACAGATCAATCGCTGAGACAGTTCACACCCGACCAAGAATTCTGAGCGTCCGCTCAATCCACCTCTGCCCAGACCTGACGAAGGTGCCCAAAGAACAAACGACGACGCCAACACGCCGCAATCGAACATCAACCTTCGATACCGCTACCAAATTTTGCCGCTTTCCAATGCAACCCTGAAGGTAGCTTTGCAGGAGCCGCCATCGGTTCGATGTCTGTCGAGTGCGTGAATTGTAGAGCTAAAAAATGGCCATTAGAGCCGCCATCCGTGTGCTGCGTTAACGGCAAAGTCGGCGTGCCGTTGCTTTGTTTCCTTCTCGCTCTCGACGACTGATTTTTCCAAAGTCGCATCTAACCTCTTCCTTTTAATTTCTTCCTCTTTTTTCATCGATTCGATCTCCGACAGCGCTCGGAAAACGGTTGCGTTCGTCTCGGGATTGACGCAGTTGCGTTGTCGCGCTCTCAGGGCCAGGCCGCACGTCTCCGGACAGGCCAACGGCCCCATTCAACTGAGTCAAAGAAAGATTGCTTAGAATTTAGGTTACGCGATGCGGGAGGACAAATTGGGACGCGGACGTTTAAGAAGGCGCTGAGAAGGAGAAGGGGAAGGAGGCAAATGAAAATGACGACGTCGCGGATTTCTCCGATCCGTCTTTAACTGATCCAGATGAGAGTGATGAGAGTGATGAAACGGTTTTGCCGTGCAGAAAGAGAATTCGGCTATTAATGAACGACGGCTTAATTGCTATACTTAACGTATAAGCGTCTCGAATAGCAAAGTTCATGGGGACGGCGACGGCAATGACGACGACAACGAAGGTGGTAGTCAGCTCAAATAGTGAAAATGAGGGCGACATTGACGGCAACGACGACAGCGAAGGTGGTATATTGACAAAGAATCCTGAGTGAACAACTTACTTATAAATTACGTATAGACGTCTCGAGTAGCGAAGATGAGGGAGACAGCGACGGAAATGACGACGACAACGATGTAGAAAAAATCTGTGTAGATACTAGTTAAATAAACAGATTTGAAGCATTTTTTCTTTCAGTCCGCGAAAAATGCCTGTTACATCGTGGTATGGGGAGGCAATGATTAGATCTGTTTTTGCTTTTATTGTGAAATGATTTTTATAGCGGCCTCGAAAGGTACGACGGTAATCTTATCACTGTGAAGTTCCATATATTTGATTGCATTTTGGCAGTGATTTTGCAGGACAGAGACGCTAAAAGGTAAGAGAATTTTTTAAGGCACCCTTAGAGCTCTTGTCCAAGCAATGTAATGCATTTATCTTTTGTTGTTGTTAACTATTTCCATGAACGCAACTTGTGCAGACGTAAATGTCATTCGAACACAAAGTCAGCAGCAATTCTTTAGCATTGCTAGCTAGGTGATTCATTAAAATACAAAATGTAATATCCTATAAAGGACGTGCATCAAACTCACTTTGTGGACAGCTTACAAAACCAATCGATTTTCTCCGCTGCCAAGCCTCCTCGGACAACTACTATATTGCGGTGGTCCACCCGAATTTAATTCGCTAAGAAATGACAGAGTCCAAGTCCCATCAAGCTAATATAAATTTCGTACCTCCGTTACCTATGGTGATTTGGAACAAGTGACAAGTGGCAACTGACAAGTAATAAGGGAAAATTGACTTCAAACATTTATTAAAAGAATTTTTGAGACGAAGTTTAGAATGAACCGAAGAGTCGCGTGAGTGATTAATTATATTAATTAGGATTACTTAAATTAGGATTATATCAGGAAAATATTTATTATTTAGGGACGTAAAGAGTATCCTGGTGTTTGACTTGGGGGTTAAATAAATTTTTTATTATTAATTTTAAATTTTTTCACGATAGTTTCTTTTTTCTTCTATCTACTATTACCCTCTATGTATCTATCTACGCGTTCATCTTACTTTATGAGAAGTCTTTTTCTTTCTGTCTTCTGCGGGTCTTGAACTCGAGACGTCTGTATCTAAAGTGCGCACTCGGACGCGCTGACCGGTTGAAGGTGAGCGTACAGAAGTCCTATGTATTCTTTCTCGAATTCATAATTCATTCAATTTTGTCTGTTTTTCGCAGAATTTGTCTGAAAGCGTGACAATATTAGGATTTTCGCTTAATCGAACTTTATTTGGCGAATCGCCCAGTCGGTGACAATCGCAAATCAACTAATATTTCAAATGTTATACGGTATACCGTGACGGTACGAATCAGCGACGGGTACGACGGTTCCGGACGGAAAAACGAAAATCACTTTTGATCGGGAGCAACGGGGGCGCGCGGAGGAACGAAAATCGGCCGACCTCCTTCGACTACTTGGGTCGCGGCGGTTGCGGCGCCATAGCTGCGGCATGAGCAGCAACAGAAATGCTTGACGCACCCGGCGTAAAGGCAAAAAAGCCGCCGAAAAAGCTACGGACGGACGTAGCCGCCACTGGTGGAGCAAAGAGCACCGTAGGCGTAACAACGGTCGGCGCAACGACGATCGGCGCACGATACGGAGCCGGAACTACGAAACCGGTTAAGATCAAGGGAACGATCGAAGTCACTGAGGCAGTCGTCGTCGTCGTAGTCGTTGTAGTCGTCGTCGTCGTCGTCGTCGTCGTAGTCGTCGTCGTCGAAGCAAGAACCGGAGGAGCGGCCGGTGCAACGGGAGGCGGAGCGACAGCCGGAGGGAGGTAACCCCGGATTGGTGGTACTTCCGCGATGGTTGGTGGATAGAGCTGGGCCACTTGGCGAATGAATATATTGAAGGGATCGTCGTCGCTCCCTTCGCAAAACATTCGCCTCCACATAAACACTTCAAGATAAGACTGGAAGTGGTCATGTGTTGGCGCAGCTCTTGGGATGGATCTTTTCACGGCATTCCACGTGCTTTCGATGGTGTTGGTGTGGTCACCGGAGAGTGGGTCTTTGAAGGTAATCGAACGATTGACCGTCAAATGTTGGTATCCCTAAAGGAAAGCGATTAAAATTGCTTGTATTGAAATTGCTGCTTTTGTACTTGATGGTCGAGGCAGTCGCACGCCTCCACAGGTCGCTTATAATGGTTGTTCCTTGATGATTGGGAGGAGTGTTTCCGCGACCTGTTATCGACGACTTCGAAGAAGCATTTACGACTGCCTCTTTCGATGCCTCTAAAGACCCATTCTCCTTTGACCTAAAACATATTGCGGATGAATGAATGCCGTGAAAAAAACGCAATATATTTTTACCCAATGCCCACGATTGTATTTTAGTTGGCCGAATTTACTTTCATCAATTTCGACGATCTTTCCCGGGCTCCCGATCTTCTCCGAGCGGGAATCGACGATTGTCGAGCGCGAGAGGTGTCCAGCGTCTAGCATGGCGTGGGTTTGCGGGCGCTGTCGAACAAAGAGCCAAGTGAGGTGCAAAATTTTAGCAGCGACAAATTGGCGTTATCGAACCACGTCTCGATTCGCACCCCTTGTGGCATCTGGAACAGCGCCACAGATAGAGGCCTTCGTCTCTTCTTTGGCCTGTTCCAGGGCGAAAAACGCGCTTCATCGGTCGATGGCACAATGGACACCGACGCGTTCCTCCCGCCGCCAAAAGCCCCCGTCTTTGCGCCCACAAGAGGACGCCGTCGTCCTTCGATCGTATTTCGTCGCGATGGTCGTCTAAGCGAAGAGGTCGTTGCGCGGTCCTTGTTGACGGATTATGTGCCTCTCCTACAAGAGCGCGCGGCGCGCGCGTAAAGCTATCCCCAGAGCCCTTTCTAAGATATTGCCCATATGCGCACGGTGCGATCAACCAAAGATTTCGACACCTTTGGTGGCATTGAAGCCGCAGCTAAACCATAGCGCGTTTCTTCCGCGTTTAACTAAATCTGTTGCGGCACCTGGGGGCAAGTCATATACGCTGCGATCGATCTAAGATCTAAGCATATTTCGTTGGAGCCAGGCCGCCGCAAAACCTACCTGCCTGCTTATCACTCCTTTATTGTGGCATTGCTAAAGATCTTCATCTCTAATGCATTAATGCATTGCATGCAATTCTCAGTATAAAGTTTTGTGCAATCGCACATAAACGATCGGCGGTTGCGGGGATCCGGTGGAACATCGGCGTATCGCAAACGCCGATTTATGCCGAGCTCATTTCCCCTTGGCGCGTCTCGCTGCAGGTGAAGCCACGCCTTCACGATTTCTCGCCGGATCAAAAACGAGGCGCCGCGGCGACACCTGCGAGAGCGTAAGATTAAATGTTTCTTCGATAGTTTCTATCATCGACGGTGTCGCGCCGGGGCAAACAAACGTCCACGTCAGATACGTTGCGCGGAAGTCGTGCATAGAATGCATGGGGTGTGAGAAAGGGCGATGGAGCGTAGTCGAAATTGAGCGGATGGAATGTCGTCGCAAACGACGCCCAGGAAGGTGCCGATGTCAAAAAAGTCATTTTGATAGCACCCACCGTGGGCGACTTTTCGCTGGTTTATCCATATGTATATTCACACCGTATAGCTGTTATCCATTTGATTGGCGGGAATTCGATGTCGTCATTGATTGCCGTAAGAAAAAGGAATGGAAGCGTCGACGGAGAGGCCGAAATAGAGGTAATGCGTGTCCTTTGGTTGACCGAGGAGTAAGAAAAACCCTTTACGATGCTCGAAAGATCGGATTCTTTGTCTGAAATGCAGAGATTTCCTTGTTTTCGAGCATCGAACAAAGCTCATTCGCGAGTGTATCCCCCGTATCGAGCTTCGCGTGCGCGGCAAAAAGTGGCACGAAAGCCTTCCCTACCCCAACTCTAACCCTTTGCGACTAAGTGGACACAAGTGCTACTGCATTGAACAGGAACGGGTCTCGTCCTGAAGGCCGATCTTGGTTTGCCATGGACGAGAATAAGAATCCTCAGGCGGTAAGTTGGTCTGATTCAGCAAACTAGCCCGTGTTTGTAATAAGTGACTCTCCGATTGTTATGACTTAGATGGCTATCAAAATGGGGCGTAAGAATTCCAGGAGAACGGAGGAATAGGGAATTGATGTCAGAACTGGTTCCTAAAGATATCATCTCTAAAATGGCTGTATTCACTTTTAAATTAGCTTCATCGCTTATTCTGAAACCCGCGCCTCTTGTCTACGTCGACAACCTTTGGAATACAATTTTATTTAGTTTGGACAAGTTGAATACGTGAGTTCACTTAGGCTATATTTATTCGACGACTCTAATACGCATTTTCTTGTAGTTCAGGCAGATTAACATGGCACGACGGCTGCATTCCCGAGAATGAAATTTGGGTTAAACTAGGAGGGGATCATGGTGGCGGTTCCTTTAAGTTCTCAATGCAACTCGGGAATGCTCCTCGAGTTAATTCAGTTTGAAACACCTTTCCGATCTGCTGCTTTGAGGCGGCAGACTCAAAGACAAATTTGGAAGTAGCTTTAGGTCACTACAAACATCAGATTTCGCAAATACTGTCGTCAAATTGGAAGTAGCTGTCACAATACTTTTGTGGTGTTTAGAAAGAAGTGACACTGTAGTTCTAGAGAGACAAGAGTGTCGATCTGTTCGTCTTCGGGAATTACGAGTTTTTGTCCAAACTTTACGGCATTTCGGGGGCTTGTGGTAAGACTAAAGTTGCAAAAGAGCGTCATTAAATCTGTTGTTTAAGGCTTGCGACCATGTCTTTTGTGCCTTTGTACAAAGCACAAAGCACAAAATCCCCTGGAAAAAAGAGGCAGAAGCGAAGCTCGGTCCCTAGAGTCAATGAAACGTGACTACAACTCATTCTTGGAAAGTGGAGAAAACATGAAGAGAGCAAAGCTTTACAACAATGTAATCACCCTACCAATGTTTGATATTGAAGTCGACCACGTAAAAATACGTCTTCATTGAGTGACTAAACTTCATGAGTTCTTTAACAGGTAGCTATTCCTGCTATACATGTGAGTTTGGGCATTTTTGCCGGCTTTTCCATTTATTCGAACGTGCCTGCCGCGCTCTCGACAGCAAAATCGAAGCGCGAGCTGAAGAAAACTACGCTGAGCAGCGTGAATCAGTGGAAAAGGCCAAAAAATTAGAAGAAAGAGCGGCACTCTTTCTTCATCATCTTGCGTCGTCGTGCCTTTCTGATACCGAGGAGTGCCGGGAATCCGTCAGAGAGATGCAGAAAGAAGCTGCGCTACTTCAGCTAAAAGCTGATAAAATTGTCGGGCTCGATTACACCCGAACCCTGCCTTTCATCGTATTAACGCATTTAGAAGCAAAATGTTGGATCAATCTCGCCACCAGAAAAAGGGGCTAAAGTTTGCATCAGAGCTCTTGACGCTGCACTGTCTAAATGCAAGATTGACAGACAAGTTTATTTCGGCGGAACTTTTATAGGAAATCATGTCCAGAACGCTCTAACGGTATCGTTTCTGTTTGCCGCGTCAGTATAACATTACTAGTACCTGTTTTTAACAGGAAAGAAACATCGACATCATATGCAATTCTGTCAGTCAGCTCTGCTTTGAGGACAGGGAAATCGCATCTGAAGCGGAAGCTCCGACGTCGAAGTTCAAGTCTGCGTTCACCCTTTTTCGTCGTTGCCATGCGATTTACAGCCTTTGCCGAAACGTTACTGATGACAAAATTGAAGAAATTGGTAAGAACAGCGTTTCTGAAAGCAAAGAAATTGTGCAGTGAGGTTTATAGATTTATCCGTTAAAACTTTTATGGAATTTTATCGCCAAACATTCTCCTCGTCTGTGATCCCGAAAATGCACTTTCTGGAGGATCACGTTGTGCCCTGGATGAAAAAGTGGAAGGTCGGACTGTCCTTTCACGGGGAACAGGGCGCAGAATCAATCCACGCTGCTTTTAACAATCTTCGACCGAAGTTTGCTTCAATAAGGTAAGTCCTGAATGGGTAAATGAGTTAAGTATACCTCCACAAATGACTGTCAAATAGAGATCCATTAGAAAAACTCAAACTGGTAGTCAAGTACTACTACTCCGTCCACGCTCAGTTCATACTTCGAAAAACGCGTATATCTTTGGCCGCGTACCTTCCATTTAGTACGTCTTTTCGTCGTTCGAAAGCGCTAAGCTCCCGGTACCAAATTCAAACGCCTTTATACAGCAAAAGACATACGTAGCGTGCCATATGAGGCACCAGCGCATCAAAGGGTTTTTGCGGTTCGGCACGCCTTCTAGGGGCGTGCCCAATTATCTCATTACACTTACTGTACGTCCTTAAATGTTTAATTTCTTCTATCTTTCGTTTACTCTTCATTATCAGCAGACATTAAAAATCGGTCTTCATGATCAAGTTCTTCGTCATCACTAATTTCGTCCTCGGCATTAAGTTCTATCAAGAATTCATCTATTGCGTCTTCAAGTAGGCAATCTTTTTCCCAAAATTTTTCTTCTTTTTTGATAGCATGTGTACGAAAATGTCGCCACATTTCTTGCGAAACCGAATGAAAAGCTGCAGATACAAGTGATATCAAGTTTGCAAGCTTGAACGATCTATTATTTACTCTTGTTTCTATGGCGTTGAGCTCGCAGTGTGCGACTGGTGTTCTCAATACAACGTGTCCATTGGTCTCTGCAATTACGTCTGTAGCATAGGCTTTTCTGGGGTTGGACTCTTTGATTTTCTTCATTAAATCGCTTTTCAGGTCGGATCTTTCCCAGGCAATGCCATGCTCAGTTAACCACTTCCGCATAACGTCTTTCTTCGACGACTTTGTGGGAACGGGATCAATCACACGATTATGATACGGTGCGTTGTCAAGAACAACTGAGTTTGGAGGGACGTTAGGAACAAGAGTTTCTCAAACCATTCTTCAAAATGCAGAAATGTACCGTCACGCTCAACAATGAAGTCAGACACCACAAAAGCCCGTCCTTCGACTTACACTTGAACCAGCCATTGCACCGAAACGAGGGCTGAATCTTATACGCACCTGCGTTTGTTGCCGAAAATAGCAACAGCCCAAAAACGTTCTCCCGCTTCTTTTAACAGTTTCGACCGACTTTTTAATGCTGTCCCCTTTTCTTGAGAAAGTTGGTGAGGAAAATTCAGCCGCTGTGGCGTCGACAATATATTTCACAAATTTTTCGGTGTTCTTCCATCTTTCAAAACAATTAAAGTGGGATCAAAAATAGAGGTCGACGTTTTACTTCTTATCTAACAAGGACAAAAATATTTCAAGCGAGGCGAAGCCGCGCCTTCGCTCTTCCTCACGGATGATTTAATACAGCATACAAAGCATTCTGTATACACATTCAACTAAAAAAGGCGGAATTTTCCTTATTTAGGCGGTCTTCCGAACGCTGTAACGTCAGGGATAGAAGTCTTCTATCCCTGGTAACGTGAACAAAACCAAGAGGCACGCTGCAGAAGAAATTTTATCTACGGGGTCTCCTAAAACAAGATCCTAAAACGAGGCGGTCTTCTGCTTCTGCAGATTCTGGTGCTTCCGCTTCTTACCCTTCTTTTTTCTTATATATTTTATTCTGGCTTGGGTGTTTATTGCGATGAAATGTACATCAACGAGGTACTTCCGGCGAGTTTTTTTCTTCTTCGCCTTGGCCTTGGCCGAGCGCGGAAGCTCAGGAGACTAGCTCAATTTACAGTGTAGACCCACCTTTAGACTTCAACGAATACAAAAATTCTTCTATCGTTGAGTAATCCGAAAACATTTTGGTCCGTGCACCTTTCGGCCATTCTGTATTTCGTATTTCGTATTTCGTAGTTTGTATTTCGTATTTCTTACTTGTATTTCTATTTCGTATTCTGTAATTGGTATTCGCATTCTGTATTTCGTATTTCGTATTTCGTATTTCCTATGTCGTATTCTATAATTCGTAATTTCGCATTCTGTATTTTGTATTTCTTACTTGTATTTCCTATTCGTATTCTGTATTCCATATTTCGTATTTTGAGTTTCTTAATTCCTTTTCGCATTTCCAGTTTATTATTCTGCATGTCGTCTTTCGTATCTCAAATGTAACGCTGATTTGTATGTCATACTTCGTATTTCCTATTATGCCTTTATTCACAATTTTTATATATTAAATTAAATTTAATTATTGTATACTTTTATGCGGATTTCGTAGTCTCTGTTCATATATTTATACCGTTCTTGTGGAATGACTAATGTAGCAACTTGTTTGTTGCAATATTGTTATTTTCGGTATGATGTAAAGACATAATAATTCATCTGCATACCTGTACATTCAATAACCCATTTAGAGTTTAACAAAAGCTTTCAAAAAAATTATTTATACAGTTGCCTTGAATTTTCAGTGCTTTTTTGTATAGCATGTCCTTTACGTCTGTAACTTAAGCGTGATATCTATGCTACTGTTTAGCGGTGTGACGTTTCGATGGCGTCTGCAAATGTGTTGTCATGGACAGTAGTGCAGCTAAAAGACTGGCTTCGTGAAAACTCGCCTGAGACTCAGCTTTCTGGCGGAAAGCTTTCTCTCGTCGGCAAAGTCTCTTCTCTTTTGTCCGCAAAAGAGATAGAAAAGCGTATGCAAGCAGAAGTCAAGGTCATTCGTGATACTTCACCGTCTTGGGAAGATCTGCCTCCGCAAGGAAATCCAGGATGGACAAACGTCGTAGATAGTTTTCCAGCCTTTTCAACGTCAACATTAGAGACATACTTGCAGCGATTTGAAGGATACGTTAAGAATTGGACTACAGGGTGTCAGCTGTTTAGCGATGGCCATGTGACCGGTCTCCAATACCATTTGGGTGCTGACGGCGTAGCGTTTTGCAAAGGGAAGGTCAAGCCAAGAAATGCCCTCTCCGTCTTCGCGAGGTGCTGCGGCCTTCAAAAGATGGCCGGGCATCTGGCAAAAGAAGACACTGCCAAACTAGGACCATTCCTAAGAAACGGCGCGCTGACGGCGAAAGGGTAAAAGCTCATTCGTTTGACTACTTGATTAGATGGACATTTTTTCTAACAGACAATTTTCGAGTGACGTGTACGCAACAACGAACTGATTGTACCAGCATCGCGTCGCTGACGTCATCGTGACAGTCAGCGGCAAAGCAGATGTAATTAAACATTTATGAAAAATAATTAGGGGTTAGGAATATTCATCTGTGTTTTGTCTAACAATTACATTTCTCGATATCGACGTTTGGCTGTGGCGACGCTCTTTGCCTTGAAAGCTTAATTCGAGAATGTCGCCAAGACGCACTTCGACAATCGGCCGTTGAAAATAAGGTAAAAAATTGTGTTTAGAATGCTCAATAACGCCACCTGGCTTGTCGCCGGCCCCCTACCGCCGGGATCGAAGCAACGTTAGATATCTTCCTGATAAAGTTCCCGAAGAACGGTGTTGAGCGCTTCGGGCAAGCAGTACGAACCGCCCGCAACGTCTTTGCGACCTAGCCCGGCAATGTACTAAAACAAATTGTTCGATTGAACGATCGAGCAATTGATCGATTGATCGATCGATCAATCAAGCGAGAACTTACCCACAAGACATTTTTAGGGGCTAGATAAGCCGTCACACGAAGTTCGCGATCTGTCTCGGGCCTCCCAGCTTGCTTTTTCATTGACGCTGCTGTCAGATTTGCTGTCAGAAGCGTCTTCAGTTCTTAGAGATAGTTGCAACTGTGAAAAGAAGATGACGTGCTATGAGATCGGCCACGGTCTGGAACACCGCTTACCCAGCGGCGTCACTCTCTTTCAAACTTTTCAAATGCAGCAGCGCGAATCTTTTGTTTATTAATAAATTAAATAAACAAAAGAATTTTGCTACATTGACAATGGCGTTTTGTTAAATGAGAGTTTTTCTATCGCATTTGAAGAAACAGGCTGTCTCCAGCTATAGTTCACACATTCATTAACCAGTCAGCGTCTCTATCAAATTTTGCCAAAAACGTTTTCGTGGCATTGGTCACCTCAATCGAATTGCGAAAGAGCGCAAAAGAATATCGGCGTTAGAAGATAAGGGGCGAAAATGTACACCTCGTAATAGATCGTAATCAGATTTTTCTCTGCAGATGTGTCACCTGTAGAAATTGATTATATTACTCCTGACTGTTAATTTAATTACAGAAGAAGCACCTAAGAGGTGTGGTACATCTTCCAAACCATCTGATAGAAACGGTGGTGTGTGCGTCGTTTGCATAAACAGGCTTAATTAAAAATTTAAAAAATAGTTTACCCGTAGCAAGCGAGCATGCGAACGCGTTGGGTACTCCCGCTTTGCGCATGTCTGTCACGTGTCCTTGTCTCACGTGTCCTTGCAGCTTGCCTCCTCATGGCTTTTCGCCAGATTATTCCGATGATTCGTCGTTTGAGCTCTTACTCGGTACGGTTAGTTTGCTATCCGCCGGCTACTGAAGATTTATTGTTTCTTCTGTAGGAGAAGAGGCTCATCCATGGCGTACCGAAGTCAGCCAAAATGATGGAACTGTACGTTCACCCGCATTTCCCAAGCGGAACAGAGTGGTACCTTATATAAGTCATTTTTAGGACAAAGGACAGACGAAATAAAAGATGCCGGAGAATCTGAATCTTCAGATGAAAATTAAGAGTCATCTTCAAGTGAAGAAAATCATTCTAACTCAACACAAGTGAGTCTGTTTATAAATATCTACCCAACGTATTTCTGTGTGTTAGGATCCAATGCTTACACAAAGAACAGCGGGAAGGAATGGAAGGAATGGAAGAAGAGGCAAGCGAGCGAGAGGTAGAGGAGGTTCCCGGTCCCCGAACGCCGGGATCGGTGCGATTTTGGATGTGTTCGGGGTACAGACCCCGAAGAGCCGTCTCTTCAGGGCTTCGGGCAAACAATACGTTGGCCCGCTCTTCGCGAACGCCCCCCCACCCCGCCACTTTCTCGCGCCCTAGCGCAGCGCCACACTAAAAAATAAGCATATCACGATCGATAAATAGATCGATCGATCGATCGGTCGTCAACTCTCCCACAGAGCATTCTTTAGGGCGAGATACGCGCGCGCGCGTCGCTCGCGATTCGTTTTGGGCTTTCCGGCCCGTTTTTTTTATAGACGCTGCTGACAGCGTCGCTCTGAGAAGCGTCTTTAGCTTTTCCGGAAGGCTAAAGCTGTGGAGAAAGAAACGGCGCGCTACAAGTCGGTTACAGGCGTCTACAGCCCAGTTTACCCCGCTGCATGGCACTCGCGCTCAAAACTCTTCCAGCTCGACATGTCCTCGTTTGTTTTCTATTGCTCTTTTTGTAAATCAATAAAAAGCCAATCAACTGCGAGCACTTGCTACATTGACAATGGCGTTTGTCAAGTCGAATTGCTCCTATGTTGACAATTGAAACTGTCAAATTAGGCTGTTTGTAGCCTAATTTGCAACATTGTCAATGGCATTTTGTCCAATCCGCTGCTTTGCCACACTTGGCAACAATGGGTAGCGAACGAAATGGCAAAGCTCGCGCTCCTCGAAGACGCCGCTTTACGGGCATATCCGCCTGGAAGAAAGCCGCCACGCGCTTAGCTCCTGCCTCAAAAAGGCTAGCCTGCTCTCCACCTGCAGAGTGGTTCCCTCCAGAAGCCAAACCGCGAAAGGCAATACCATCGCCGAAGGATACCGTTTCGTCGACATCGATCACTTTTTTACGTCGATATGCACTGCTGTCGCATGCATTGAGTGCAACGAATCGGACTTCGAACTTCACGAAGACATCGACCATCGAAATGGCTTCTGTTCCACTCTGATCTTGAAGTGCAATTCCTGCCAAAGCCGCAACCAATTCACGACCTTCAAGCGCCTATAACCGAGCAAAAACGGCGGTAAAAGTTTTGACGTCAATCGACGAGCCGTTTTCGCTGCTATTTCCATCGGAGGAAGACGGCAGGAATTGCTAAAGATCGCAGGCGTATTCAACATGCCGTCACCTCCTCTCCGCGACAGCTGAGACTGTTATATCAGCTCCATCAATACCAGTCTAATAGAGGTTTTCTATGTGACTAATTTTCTTTATTTATGTATTTATTTATTTATTGTTGCTCAGATTTTCAACGAATCGGCCACCACAGCTGTCGCGGAGTTTCGATCAAAACAGGAGGTGCCGGAGCACAGCGTCATTGACAGGACAGTTTTGTTTGACGGCACGTGGGCGAAACGAGGGCATTCGTCCCACTATGGAGTTCAAGCCGTCATTTTAAACTGGCTGCGTCATTGACTGCAACATCTATTCAAATCTGTGCCTCGCCTGCGACAGGATGGAGAGGTCCTCGCCAAATACCAACAGCGAGGATTATGAACGCTGGCTGGAGAAACACTCGCCCAGTGCAGAAAAAACTTTCGCCGCTCCGCTAATGCCATGGAGGCGGACGGCGCAGTCGTTCTTTGGAAGAGATCAGTGTCGAATTATAATCTGCGGCACGAAAGTTGAAAAAATATATATTTATTTACTTATTTATTTATTATTTTTTACAGGTATACCACCTTTGTCGGTGATGGAGACGCCAAGTCTTTTCTGGCTGTCTCCCCACCACAAACCTACGGCGAAGCCTATCCCATTCGCAAACAAGACTGCATTGGACACGTGCAGAAGCGGATGGGCTCTCGGCTTCGCCGGTGGAAGGACGAAAATCGAAAAATGACACTAGAGGATGGCAAAGGCGTGTCCGGGTCAAAACGACTAACGGATTCCGTTATCGACGAGTAATTTGAAAATTTTCATACATTGGCGTTATAAATAATAATAATATTAAATTTAGATTCCAAAGATACTACGGCAACGCCATAAGAAGAAACATCGGTGACGTCGACACCATGATCCGCGCCACCAAAGACATCCTGTACCACTCCAGCCAACTGTACGGGCTAGCCCACCAACAAGCCGTCGACCGCGTGAAAGCCTGCTGCTGAAACATCACCTTCTACAGCCACAACTCTTTACCCTCAACTGAGGAAGAACGGCATCAATTTTGCCCCGTGGGGGCGGAGTCGTGGTGCAAGTGGCAGAAGGACAGGGCCGCGGGAACCAACAAATACGATTCGGTGTGGGAAAAATTACCACACGCCCTCTTTCACGCTGTCCATAACATTTTCGACTCTCTCTCCAACCGCGAGCTCCTCGATCAGTGCTCTGGAGGCATCGCGCAAAATTCCGCACGATGAACATTAAGAAATACTTACCTAATTAATTTATTTATTATGCTTAGAACGAATCGTTTCATAACACCTTGTGGAGCCTGGCTCCTAAAACTAAGAACAGAGGGCCTAAGTTGATCGCGGCTGCCGTCAAGCTGGCTGCAGCTTCGTTCAACCACGGCTCCGGGGCACTGATTCGAGCGCTCAATGCCATAAGCACTCCCGCCGGAACCCACACTCTCAAAGCCTACAGAGAAATCGACCGCGGACGAGAAGCGTCCGAGATCATGAAGAAAAAAGAGTGGTGTAAAAAGAAAATGGTCCTTCGCCGAGCAGAAAGGAAAAAGAAATCCACGGCACAAAAGAAAAATGAAGGGCGCAAGTATTTGGCGGGAGGGTTCGAAGGCGTCGAGGGTGGAGCAGCATATAAAAAGAAGAAGCGGCAACCCAAACGAGCCAAGGTAAGCACCACCTTGAAGAAGAACAGAGGCCAGAGGGAGGAAAACCAACAAGGCATTGAACTTTTTTATTAAAATGAAGGCGTGGTAGAGAAAAAAGGGACGTGGCTAAACATTTCTTGGCGCGCAAAGCGTCCCGAAACATTCCGACCACTTCCTGTAAAATCCTGGGCAGAACACTGCGGCTAATGGGGATTGCAAACGATCTGAAGGTCAGTCCGAGGTCATACGCCAAATTTTTTGCCGAAAATACATTGACTGCTAGACAATCTTTTCTGCCCTTAAAGGGGAAGTCTCATGGGTTCCACTTCCTCCATCTCTTGAAAGATCTTATCAAAATAAAGCGTTCTGTACGGCGATTAGCAGCTTTTGTACCTTTTTTGAGCGCGCAGCGAGTTGTCGAAGTAGAGGGTGTCAGGATGGGCCTCGCCCCCTACTATGCAGTGACGTCAGTCGTTCTTAGTGCACACGCTATTCTGCCGAATAATGTCGTCAATTGAGCCTTTCAGCTTCGAACCGCGGCATGAAAGACCCGATCCTCTATACAGTGAGGATTTTCTTCTTTCTAGTTAGGATCAGAGCAGCGTCAGTAGCGTAACCGACATTGATACGGTCGATCGTCTTTTGAGTAGGGCGTGGTGCACTTGCTACCGGTGCCACATTATGCCGTCTGAGCGATAGTGCCGTTGTTTTCGAGAGGAAAACGCACTTGACTGGAAGATGTATTGTCTGCAGTGCATTACAGACCATGAAAACTTCGGCGTAGTCTGTCTCTACGTCGACGTTCTGAGAACAGCTGTTGTGAGCATGAACGACGTCAGAAGAGGCAACATTACGGAGCCTTTGTCTAACACCTATGCAGCGGTGTAACACTAGTCAACCCTACTGACTCTGCTTACACTACTAAGGCTAACTGCGTATCGGCAGTTTACGTATTGTCTCCACGAACGACTTGGACGAGGAGTCCGAATTTGCCTCCATCGTGTGTTGCAGTCGTTATGAGAAGGAAGCTTCCGGAAGAAAGCGGCCAATACGTTGGCTTTCAATGGGCTAATGACAATATGGATTTAGACATAGATGAGGTTGAATAAGACCTCTAGCGAGTCAGATTTGTTTGATAACATTCTGTGGCCTGTCTGACTGGAGATTCCTCAATAGGAATGAAAAATACATTTAGGCGCTAAATCTACTTATTCGTTTCTTAATTATTTTGCTCTTTTCTGGTCTTTTTACAGACGTAATTCTTGAAGCAATGGGTGCCGGCAAAGGTTCCACTTTGTAAGTATTCAATTTTGTTGCTTTTTTCTCTCGTAGGGCTATTATTTCAGATAACAGTTCTCGTCGATAGAGATAACTCTTGGGCTCATAAATTGGCTTGGCAACCCAACACTTTGTTGCTTTCGGGAACACGATCTTGTATCTTTCCCCTCCGTCGTCGTCAACAGTTTGCGGGCGCCCGACGTTGTTATTATGGTCAAGAATCGCTAGCTGCGTCCGAGGAACCATCCCATTATATCGAAAATGTATTCGCTTTGGACATTACTTTGTCAGCAGAGAGTGGTAATCTTCTAAGGATCCGGTGTGGCAAAACTTTGTGATCTTTTGACGTCGTTGAGTAGGCGCTTGTCAAGGACAATTTTCTGCATTGCCTCATGAGGAGCAGACCTCCGATGTCATGGAGCGTGTTTTGACAACATTTTCGTCGCGCAAAAAAGAGAAGGACCCTGGGGAAATTAATGTTTTTTTAGATTTTACATAAACAGAAGAAAGCTGTGACGAGGAGTATTACAGTCAATAAAATCCATATAAGCTTTACACATTTCTTAAAAGGTAAATGCTAAAAGCGAAAACGTTATTTCAGTAATGGTCTTTGGAGTAAAGTCTTGGTTATCTATCCTAAGCAGCTCCTGTTAAAACTGTGATATAATTGCACAAAATTTGTATATGCGTGGCAAAATCAAGTTGAAATACTTAAGATTCAAATTCAAGACAAAATAAACTGCCTTACTTAACGTAATGTCGGCGTCAGAGTCGGTATCGCCTACGACGTACGTATCGTCGACGGCGGCCGTCGACGTTGACGGCGGTGGCATTCTCGTCCGCTGCGGTGGCGTCGACGTCCGTAGCGTCGGTGACGTCGAAGGCTGCTGTGGCGTCGACGACGGCGTCTTATTTATTCCCCGCTTCACATGTACTATAAATATATAAATGAAAAGTAAAATTAATAAATAAAAGCCCCAATTTGAAAGGATGACGTAAGACGCTCATAAATACTACTTTTGCCAAATCGCTTTTTAGTTGAAGGAGAAGGACGGCGAACTTGGGAAGAAGGACGGAGAAATCAAAGTGTTAAAGGATGACGTAAGAAAACTCATAAATACTACTTTTGTCGTGTCATCACTTTTTAGTTGAAGGAGAAGGACGAGGAGATCGTAATTTAATTCAATAAAGTTTGTCAGACAATTTCCGTAGCCTGAATCTACGTCGTCAAAAGAATGTTTATCAGCCCTGAGTGTACCGCTCTCGTCAAAAGAATCTTTATCAGCCCTGAGAGTACCGCTCTCTCAGTTGTCTAAAATTTATTTATATTTAGCTATCGTGGTTTGCACGTTTGGCCCATACGAAATAGCAATAGTCATGTGCGAATGCCGTTGATACAGTGTAGTCACTGCAGACGCTGTCGTCTATGTCGTCACACACACACGATAGTCGCTAGCGGCTAAAAGAAATAGAACATTATGAAGAACACTAAAAATATATACTATTTAAATGCCTTATTATGGAGGGGCAGCGCACAAGGTTTGGCTTTTTTCGCTTTTCGGCAGCATTCGACATTGTACTGATAAGAGCAGCTGGCGGGAGTGGTAGAAGATGGCTTTGGTGGCGCGGACCATACTGTCCACGTCACCAATGTTGTTCCTTATGGCGCTTTCGTAGTACTTTTTTAAGATGTAAGCGCAATTAGATTATTATTAGACCAATACTTTTCACTTCAATAATTACTCGTCGATGATGGTATCTGTCAGACGACTTTCTCCGGCACGCCTTCGCCATCCTCTAAGATCTTACGGCGAGTATCGCCCTTCCACTTTCGAAGCCTGGTGCCCATCCGCTTCTGCACATGGCCTGCTAATGACGTAATTAGTAATTAGCTGAGGCCAGTGTCAGACTTTTTTTCGCGTCGCGATGAAGCTAGCGCTATCTTCTTAGACGCACCATTGCCGCGAAAAGAGATACAGAAGAGGGCAAATCAAGTACACCAGTACATTGCGAATTTTGATCTTATGAAGACAGCCTAGGCCCATCTTGGCATTGGCATTAAGAAAGTCAGCTAAGCAATAAATATATAGTAATAAATTTATTATTTAATTAAAACGCGGAAAATCTTTGCTGAATTGTTTCGGAGTTCTTCGCCGGTTCTCGTTTTCGCTCTGTGGACTCTCACTACCTTTGTCGAAGTCGATTACTATCGACTAATGATCAGCGACGTCGTTCTATCAAAGATTACGGGCCTACTGCGTTCTCTAGAGAATAATGCCAGAGATCCTGAGAATTTAGAATTCCGCTTTCAATATGCAAAGAAAGCGCTAAACTCTTGTCTTTTCTAGCTAATGGCTCATACATTTGCTTATTAAACAGCAGAAAACGACTCTCAACTATATGGAAACTTAGGCAACAGCCAGGAACCATTAGAGCTCACCGAACAGAATAATAGCGGATGCAAAGTGTAACCCAAACGCTAACCACCCAAGGTAGAAGGAATAAAAGTCGTCAGTGCCTGCTTGGAATCCCAAAAAAAACAGCTAAGGCAGTGAAATAACGCGAAGTTGAAAAAAGATTTCTAACCCCTTATAATAAATACAATCTAACTGACTGACTGATACGACGCAACTCTCTGCCATATATTGGGTTTTTTCCCTCGTCTTCTCACTTGCTCCTTTTGATTTCTTGGCCTTTTACTGCTTCCGCCTCTGGTTCTTGCACGCATCGGACATTTTTTGGGCCGTTAAATAATCTAGTTTGGAATAGAGCCTGTCCCCAATTTCGAAAGCGTGCCATCCTCCTGGTGAGCCAGCAAATTCCAATAGTCGATATATTGATCTGACGCCATGATGAAGATAGGCTGCAGGGAGCTTTGCAGTGGCTGCCACAAGTAGTGAACCTCGAATTGACGTTTTATGGCAAAAGACGTCATGAAAAGCCTCGTTCTAAAACAGTGACACAATCAGCTGCAGGCAACGGCGCACGGCGTCTTCGACGCGGATGTATCGCGTCGAGCACCATTCCGTGCGAATCGCGTCGTTGATGCTGCTTCCCTTGGGCGATGATAGGTCCACGATCAGCCGCCACCGTCCCGGTTGGTGAGGCTTTGGGATCACCCCCAACGTGCTTATGCGCATCCAGCGCGCGTGCTCTAACGGCACGGGACCCACCACTCTGCCCATCGCGATCTCTCCCTTCAGGTAGCTGTCCACGACCGCCGGGTCTACCAACTGACGGCACGTGCCTCACATGAAGCCGTTGGGCCAATCACCATACTCTGACAACGCCTCCGGGGCGGCGAGGTATTGTCTCCTGATTGCCCAATCAAGCTGTAATCTAACAGTCGCCAGAGGTCGAGCAATGAGTATCAACATTTTTGATCTGCCGAGAACGGAACTTGAGGCTTTCTTCAGATATATCTCGGCAATAGATGGCGCAAAAGTTACGAAGAAAGGCAACCGCGCCATCATATTAGAAGCTGCGAAAAGATCGGGCTCACTCAGCCAACCTGGGTCCTCGTAAGTAAGAAAGACCTTAGAAAATTAAATACTAAGTCGTCATTAGGTCGTCATAATGTGCGTGAAAGCAGCGAGGAACGAAATGAAGCCGGAAGCGATTCCTTTTTTCAAGCCGGACAACGACGCTTCCCCATCCGCCGCCGAGGCTCAAGAAGGATCCCCCTCCGCCGCCGAGGCTCAAGAAGGATCCCCCTCCGCCGCCGAGGCTCAAGAAGGATCCCCCTCCGCCGCCGAGGCTCAAGAAGGACCCCCACCGCGGCCGCTGCCTCCGACAGCGAAGGAGGAGACCTCGACGAAGGACCCCCTGTTGACGACGATGGGAACGAACCCGCCTCCGGCGGGGAAGTCGTCACAGCCGCCGTCGAAGGACACCCCGCCGATGGGAACGGACACCCCCGCCGCTCACGCTGCCGCCGGAAGGGCTGCCCCTCCCCGCATGAAGATTCGTTCGCGCGGCGCGAAACGCGCCAAAAAGGGCGACGAGTAAGCGCCGTTGCGCTTTTTTCTGCGCCGTTGCGCAAGACATTGTTTTTTTTTTGTGGGCGTTGTTGCGCCATTTCTTTCTGTGATAATTATAATCACACTTGCTGTTAGCTGACTGAGATGACTTTATCTCTTAGCTCCACATCATCGAAGTGGCAAAGTGGGACAGACAGTCGTGGCGGGCAATCAGCTGCTGTTTCGTCGACGTCATCGCTATATACCTACACTACTGACGAAAGAGGTCTGACGCCTAGCCTCGGTCCCCTCTTTCGCGTCCCGGATGCTCCGTTCCTTGTCTGGTTCGGTTCCGCCTCATCCACGCCCATTCGCCCACGCATTACGACGTGGGGGAACAATAGGGTTAGCGAAGAGCAATACACTCCGGCACTCGCCAAAGACGAGTTAGTAAGCTAAAATCGCATACTGGTAAAAGAGCTCGAAGCTTTGAGGAATTGCGAAGAGTCTTCTATCTTGACTGGGCCGGTGAATATCGAGGTCTTGTCCGAATTTTCTCTGAGAGAAATCTGGACAGCTCAGGAAAGACATAGCCCGCACCTCACATTCATTCTTCGCAAACTGGTCGAAGACGAAAGAAGGGAAACCATGCATCAGCTCGTCTTAAAGCAGCTATTACCGAGTCCGTCATTCTTAAGCAGCGCGAGACGAGAGCAAGCGGCATTCAGCTGCTCACTTCATTCATGTTGGTGTCCAAGGGAACCAGCAGAGAGGTTATCACCCATCTGAATCGCATGGGAATTTGCATGTCATACTCTCAAACCTGGAGACGTCTAGAGGATGTAGCAGCAGATCCTGAGCGTCTAAGGGATGTTCGTAGTAAGCCAGTTCTGTGGGTGTACGACAATCTCAATATCTACAGAAGTTTGCATCACGAAAGAACCAGTGATTATTAGCAGTGCTAACCTCTCTACAGTTCCATTTTTAATGTTATTCGTTCTAGGATCTCAGTCAAGCATGCAGAATCTTACCACCAGGTTAGCAATACGCATCAGGAATCTCCCACCGAATTGGTCCGCCACTCCACAAGTAATATACACAAAAAAGCCAGTTATATCAAAAAATTTTCATATTATGCAGAAATCTCGATCTCTTTTGTCTTACGATGATTTAATGCCCACGTCAGTCGAAAATCAATCCCTTTTTGAAGAAGCCATCGACTATGTGATGGAGTTTACTCTTGCTCAACTTTCGACCCTGTCAGGCTTTCAATTAAAAGAACACGATGGTAAAAATCACTCATGAATGAAATCAGAGGTTGCAGCTTTGGAAATTCTTGTCATCGACGAAGCCTCAACCGACAATAATATTGCCATTCTTGAAAGATTTTGTTGTGACATGCAGAAGTCGGACATGTCTCCACAGGTGAAATATAACAGTTCTGTTTTTGATTTTTAATCTAAACATAACAGCTTGTCGTTGGTGATCAAAAAACCTGCAGTAACATTCGAAGTGCGAAGAGGGTGAAGATATGTGAAGACAACCCCTTTCATCAACTCAGTTGGGCATGCGAATGTCCTGGTAAGAAAATTTTCTTTTGAAATTCCACGTACACTTTCCTTACCTTTCCTGTCTCTCAGGCGATTTCCATTTTGCATGGTAGTGCTCGCGCGTCATTTTTAATTCAGTTTGGGGATCTGAACGCGACAAGGTATCGCTCTGCCATCTCAAAAACGTTGTCAACCGGAAGCATGCAGATAAAGGGGTCAAAGTTTTCAACAACGGAGACGAATTTCTGTCTCACGTTTTCCAGGCCCACCTTAGCCGCAGTTATGTCTTACTTCAAAATTTCGTCAACTGATGAAGAACTATCAGTGTCACCTGAAGATTTTCAGCAATGGCTGCGACACCAAGCTAAGGAGATAGTAATCCAGACCATACTCCCATGCGATTCGTCCATCGACCCAGAGAAGGATGATCACCTCTATCTTCTCCATGGACGTATTCTCCATTTGGGATTTTTTATTTGAACCTCCGGCATTCCATTAGAGATGAAAATGGGCCAAAAATCATCGCAGCCTGGAAATATGCTCTCATCTTATTTCTTGGGTCTGGTCGAAGAAATTATGCTACCGAGGCGGCCAATTTTCTGTGCAATTTGCAAGCAGATTGGTCATCGAGTACGGCCTTCATCGCAATTCACAACGGAACGGTGAATACAAGCGGAATCAAAGGCAGAGGCAAACCAATCGACCAGCAAATGGAGCACTACAATCTGTAAAATATTAACAATAAAATGTTGGCCTGTAGATTCATTTTTCTATCTTAGTCATTTGAAAAATGCAATGGGATCCTCAAGTAATGCTTCGTCAAATCATGCGAAGATATTGTCGCAGACGGTGCTATTTCTGAGAGATTCATTGGAGAAGATGAATGCAGAAACGTCATTGGCATTCAATTCCTCGATTCATTCAACACCTTCGGCAGATGAGGACATTATGACCATGTCCAAAGTCATTTTGGAGAGTGGAATGTGCGGAGTCGAGGAGGGTCGAAAGTTATTCGCTCCAACAGTTGATCCTCGGGAAAAATGTCTGGAAAAGATCGAAAATGTGTGGCTATCGAAGTTCATAAGAAAGGATCTCGTAGAGTGTCTGGACGAGGAAGTGGAAACTCAGCAACTGTAGAATTGTCATACTATATTAGACACTTGCTGTAGACATTCTCTCTTGCTTAGTGTATGACTGTCATCTGAGCTGCCTCTTTTACCTGGCTTTCTGCAACTTCCGGCTGATTTTTGGACTTCTGAGACTCCTATGCAAGCCTGAATGACTTGAAAGACGCTCTCGATGTACTTGGGCTGAACTGTAGCTATCCGCTCGATGTCCCGCACTTCATGGATGATGTCACACTTTTTCACGACTTCCCGGATTGTTCTGTTGGTGAGGACACACTGTGAGCCCAGAAATGACGCCAAGGCAACCTCTGCAGCCCTCCACTGTTGTAGTCTTTCAAGAAGAAGCTCCCGTTGGCCGGCTGAGACCTAGGAAACGTGGCCGTACTGTAAATACTCATTAGGTAAGACTAATGTAGAGGCTTACAGTCTTCTACTTGAATTTTCCCCTGACTGTCGTAGTATGTTTACGCTTTGCAGTAATGGGTTTCAAGAATTGGTTTGGATCACTGCTTGATTTTGCACACCGAGAGCAGCAAGTCGTATAAAGCTCCCCTGAGGTGGATGAGTCGAGGGCCTCTAGCAGGCACTTCCTAACGCAGGTTTTAGCGGATAAAACCGACATTAGGGTCAATTTTGGTCTTCTTTTGTTCGTTAGAGTGATAGAGAATAGCTGCTGTGGCTGGCTGCCCGTCACGACCAGCTCGCCCAATCAGCTAACGGAAAGAATCAATTTCATCAAAGCCTTCAATTAACTAACTGGTGTACCTCAAACAGCTCTTCAACATTGTGAGAGAGCCCCACGGTAATCACAACTCTAACATCAGGTATGTCGATTCCCTGATATTAATAATTAAAAAATATGTAATTGCTATAAAGCTTCGAGCACAATCAAATGCTTACCAAGCCAAATCAAATTGTGGCTATTACAATATTCAACAAATTACGTCGAAAATCTCTTTCCACACGTCTCTTCGTCTCTTCTGTTAGGCTGGAATGATGGACAGCAACAAGATGGTGACGGGAATGAAGCAGCAACCATAATTTGATAGCCATTGCTTTCTTCTGCACGTAAACTATTGTCTTAGTTCCGCCATCTCTCAGCAAGTCTTCGAGACACATTGCCAAACTCTGTAAAGGCAAACTGATGCATAAATTAAATGATTTCGAGGCGGTACTCACCTCTACTGTTTTATATGTATCAATCAGTATGTAAATATTTTTTCTGTCGAGGGGATATTTGATTCTCAATGTGTTCAACATATGAAGGCTCTTTTCTATTTCTTCTGTCACTGACAATGGAGAAGTGGCGGTTAAGGCAATGACAGGGCAATCAAAAAAACTCCGTAGTGTTCCCAGACGTGAAAAGTCCTGACGAAATTCCTTTCCCCTACACATTAACGCCGCTTTATATCATCATCGTCTTCATTTTCGTACGTACCAGTCACAAATACAATGGGCTTCGTCGATGGCCAGGAGACCCACGGCATGTCTAGCAACAGGCAATCTAAAGGCCTTCCTCCATGCATCACTGAGAGCATTCTCCGGTGACATATAAACTGCAGTCAGGGATTAAAAATTGAAATTATTAGAGGTTTTTGAAATTTACCAAAACGATTTTTTTTAGACACAGCAACATTTCGTCCTGTGTCATCTTTGCGCTGGCCTTCGTTGCGGAAATCCTTCGATTGTGAAGTCTTGCAACCTTAAACGGTACTGTATCATTGACATGCTTACCAAAACGTATGAATAGACAGTATGCACCTGGTCATTCATTAGGGAGCAAAGAGGACTAATCAATATACAGCAAACGCGTTCGTCCATTGTCAGTGCGGCAAGTTGGAAGCAGATCGTTTTTCCTCCACTAGTGGTCAGTCTGACGATGACATCGCGACCGGAGAGAATTCCCGTGATTGCTTCCAACTGTCCTGGGCGGAAGGAGCGATGGCCAAACTTCTCCTCAAGAAGAACGCGAAGGTTCGAATGGACCGCCATGGACGTTCCACTGCGCGTGAGCGTGAAGAGGAACGCCCCACCGAAAACTCGCGAGAAGTGAAAGGCGACAGATATGAGTCATCGGCGGAAGGTGCTATGTGTCCTTTATATTGGATACACGCGATCATACCATATTAGGTAATCACGTGGAAAGCATGGGAATCACGTGATCTCATTCGGTACCAGGCCTCTCCCCGCTTGAGGGGGAGGCCTGGGTTCGAGGCTATCGCGACGCAAAATCTCGGCGTTATCGGGGAGTAGCTTGGAGAGGTCAACATACTCGCGTGCCGTGATCTTTGCTACGATGCGTCCCGGCACAACGCCAAGCGACGCTTCAAGCGAAACCGGAGGCGTCGAGCGACGGGTTTCTTTGCGAGCGGCATGAATGCCTCCAACCAAGACGGATCTTCGGCGAGCGGCTCGAGATCCGCTGGAGGCGTTGCAGGCTGCGCCAGCTGCTCGAGGTGCAAGCCTTGCAAAAGACGGGGCGGAGGAAGCCTCCGAGCTGTTGTGGCGGCGGCAGTGGTGGCTGCTGTTGCTGTTGCTGCAGCTGCGGCGGTTGCTGCTGCTGCAGGAGCTGTGCAAGCTTTAAATTCTGCAGCTGCGGCTGCGGCTGATGCTGCTGCTGCTCCCCGACTTCCCCATTGTTCTCACTGCCGCCGTTGCCGTCATATCTCGCCTCTCCGCTCTTAGCTTGTCCAAATGTCTTCCGCATTGATCGACAAACGATGGGAATCGATTGTGCGACCCCTATTCAGCGATCTCGTCCGATTTCTCGATCCCGACCCCCCTCCTCGATCGTCTCTACAGCGAAAAACTCGTTACTGAAGAGGAACATCAACGTCTTGGCTTGTCGTCGCTGAGCGCCTTGCTGGCGTAGAGATCGAGCGCGATTGTCGTTGCGAGCGCTTTGAATCCGACGAGATCCATTTCACTGCTCGAAAGACTTTTGACGAAGCGCTCGAGCATGTCTGCTTGATCCTTAGTCGCCAGTATCTCTGTATTTGCAGCAACCAACATTGATCTCGTCGAGACAAAAGAAATCGCGCAAGCTTCTCAAAGAACTTTTGCCGCGAAAAGGACCAACGTCTTATAATCAATTTCTGGCGATTGTGCGAGAGAACGAAGGACAGGAACGCGTTGTCAAAGTTCTCGGTGAGCCAATGATGTGATTTTCGTGATGCATTTTGTAAAATTCTCAGAAGGAGAGACAAGATCGTCGGTGGCGGGAGAAGAGGGGAAGCTCGTCTTCCTCCGGCGACGACGCATGTTGGACACGAGCGCCCACAGGCGCAGAGCCCTTCGACAGTCAAATTGACACAGTTAAAAAAGACAGATTTGAACGAGAGTGGGCCAACTTACCAGCGCAAAAAGAAGTTTGTACTTTTGCATTCGCTTCTTGAGTGTCTCGCCGGCAGAAATAACAGCCTGAATAAATAAAAAACGTGCCTGCGAGATCACACGCACTAAGCATTGTTTACCTACTGCACAGGCCATTTCACTTCCAGTGCTGTTTCTTGTCATAGTATCTAAACTAGCTGTTTAACCTACAGATGAATTGCTTGGAGAAATTCAGTATGAAAAGAATTATTACTTTATGGCCCTTCTTTCTTAAGTCCCTGTATTCCCGGTGCAATTGCTCTTCCACGTCCGGGAAATTTGCTCTTTTTTCAAATATTACCCTTTACGGCTCTCCTCTAGCCTCCTCTTTAGATGAACCCAACGCCTTACGGTTCGATTGTTGAGGGAAAAGTTCTGGCACGTTTTGTACATGTTGCCTTCGTGTTTCTCATAATACTCCACTACAGCCAGTTTAGCCTCTCTCGTATAACTCTTTCTCTTTCTTCCAGAGTCGCTTAGAGGCAAGACTGTGGACGCAGAGGCTTCAGACGTCGACATCGAAGGCTTTCAACCGATCACGAGGACAACTGGCACTGCGCAATGGTAGCGAGACTTTTCTGCTTCCCCGACGAGGCTCGTCTGCTTCCCCGACGCCTACCTACTAAAAGCATAGAAAGCGCTTAACAACCGATAGGTACGACCAAGGAAGCGGCAGACGCTTAATAGAAAGGGGCGCCTAACAAAGAGTGGGCGCTAAACAACCAGCGTCTACGGTATGTGTAGCTTTCTGGCGAATCTAGATTGGCATGCCGAGCAGAAGAATTGCCGCGGAATAGTTTTCTTCTCATAGCCTACACGTGTCATGAAACCAGTCATGACACCTGTCGCAGTCCAGCATTCGCTTGGAGAATCTCTCAGGCATCCGACAGATGCAATAAATAGGTAATTTGATCGACGTTGCCCTTACTCTTACTCTTCGAATTTTGCTCGAGACTTGTCGAGGAAAAGGTTCAAAAACCCCATTCTCTAGGCATTTTGCAAGGTGCAGACGCAATGCGTCTTGGTCGTATATGACCTTTTCCGGGTCATTTCGAATGCGACATCTGTGAGAAAAGCTATCGTAAAAGGATCGCAGTCGCTTCCACCGTCTTGCTGTTGTCCTTTCGCTACGCGTATTTGTATGTTTTTCCAATTTGTCTTGTAGAGCGAATCAAGCTGATTCTGCAGTGAGCTTGCCATGCATTATATTACCGGAGCTGTCACTTGATTTCGCTTATGGACGTTTCCAACATTCAATATCTGCAGGTTTTTCTCCCCCGTTCCGTTGAATCGGCACGCAGTTCCATTACTGTATTGGTAAACTGTAACCCCTTCCATTTATCGCCAAATTGCTTTGCAAGAACTTCTAGAGCGTTGCTAATTACTTCATTGTTAATTAAGCCACATTGTCAGTCTTTGAACGTACATGGGAAAAATTACTTTCTTGCTATAATAATACATTTTACTACCTAATAACACACTAGTTAAAATGCGTCAGCCTTGAAGATCCTCTTCATCATTGTCAGCTTATTGATCACTAGAGATAGCGATTATATTTTCTTGGTTCTCATCGTAATTGAAATCTTTCTGAACTTCGTTGGTTTCTTGGGCTGAACTCAAATCAAAAGATTGCGTAAAATCATCGAAATCCTACTCAGCAACGCTCATTTTAGGGCTCAAATCATGACATTGGTATCCAATCATGTTTGATCCGACAAGCCATAAAAATTTTGGCGATGAAGACATGCGTCAATACAAACAGCAAAACGAAAACAATTTTTCCAAATTGGCCCCAAATTCGAAGGTACGTAAGACTGCTTTAAAACGCACCAAATGCTAATACCTTTTTCATTTACATTAGACTTTGTACGTATGAAGCTGACCAGCATCGATCATCTAATGCGCAACAAGAAGAAGGCGAATCCAACATTTTCACCGGGCATACTTACCGTATACTGCCCTCGCGGAGTTTCATACGGATTCAGCATGCTGAGTGATGTCGAATCGCTTAAGGTGGTATAGTGGGTTACACCCACGCTTTTGCATACACTTATTTGAAAAAATAATTTTTTATCTGAGTCTCTAAACCTTCTCCTTTCGATCCCGCGTAATTTTGATGTCATGCAACTCAGCAAACCTGCCAAATGAAACGCGTAATTACGAGAGGCGTTTCTGATAAAGTCTAAACAGCGTTCAATTCCCGTTTTCTTGGTCGCGCTTGTGCTTGCTGAAGTTCCATTCGTCGTTTCAGCCGTTCCCAACGCCGAAAGTGGCTTTCAAAGCCAGATTTCCATGGTGTTTTTTTGTACCTAACGCGCGCGCGTCGTTAAATTTTTGCATCTGTTTCTGATCTTCTACGTCTCTTTTTTCGATCGCAATGGGTCGGCTGTCAAAATCGAAACGAGCTGGCTTTCGTGGGATTCCGTCGTACGCGAAGGCCGCTACAGAAGTAACAAGACCGTCGCGAAGCGAACCGGAAGTTGCTGTCGCGTCCGGAAGAAGAGAAGAGCAACCGTCGCTCACCGGATCGTCCGCGAAAAAGCTCGCCAACGCTCCTTCTTCGTGGGCACGCATCGGAGAATCGCCGGCGCCTGGGGCAGACGGACTGACATCTATATCGAACACCCACCCCCTACATACCGGCTAATTGATTTGCGGCAGCTAAACCTTGACATTTCGTCGTTTCTCGTTTGCCGGAGTTGCAAAAAAGGCAGAATATCGTTGCTCGAAAAGGAAAGCGAGCGAAAAGGATTTGCGTCGAAAATGGTTCTGTCTTGTGATGACTGCAGCACGTTTCACCCGTTTTTTACGTCTGGTCTTCGTCCTGGAACGCGTGGGCAGAGCTTTGACGTGTATCGCCGAACGGTTCTCCCAGCGTTAGGAACAGGGTCGCACAGAGCCGGATTCGTTCGACTTGCCGGGGTGATGAACATGCCAGCGCCCTCACTGTACGACAGCTGGGATCAACATTTGGAGGGACTATGTGATTTCCTAGGGAGGGTAGGAAAGCTCTAAATGTTGCATTTCTTTTTATAGAGTGTGTTTGCATAGGTTTTTGAAGAATCGGCTCGACAAACTGTGAAAACATACAGAAGTCGTATTGGAGCCGCTGACGATGACGTGGTCGACGCTGCGATTTCCTTTGATGGCACCTGGGCTCGGCGAGGATTCAGTTCGCTATACGGCGTTCAAGCAGTTGTTCTCGAAGGAAGCGTGACAGATTTCAACGTTTTCTCGTCCTATTGTAAGGCTTGTCAGAAAATTGATGAGTCCAGGTAATCCGAAAAACAAAGTCTTTGAAATTCATATATTTCTGTCATTCAGAATCGACAAAAACAGCCCTGAATATCTGCAATGGCTAGAGAATCATAAGACCAGGTGCCGAAGAAGCTACGAAGGCTCATCAAAGGCCATGGAGACAGGAGGAGCGGAAGTTCTTTTCAAGCGCTCAATTGAAAAGCATAAATTGAGGTAAAAATGTTGCTTTGTTGCAGTTCATGCTTCACATGGATGTAGATACAGTACGTTCATCGGCGATGGTGACTCATGTTCGTATGATGCAGTAAAAGGCGTCTATGGAGACGAGCACCCAGTCCGAAAACTCGATTGTGTTGGTCACGTGCACAAGAGGATGGGTTCTCGTCTCCGAACATGGGTCACCAACAATAAGAAAATCATTATGGATGATGGTGGAAATCATGCCGGACGAAATCGACTCACCCATTCCGCCATTGATCAGTAAATAATATAATTGATTAGTCAATTTTATAATACCCAATTTTAGTCTGAGTTCGAACTATGGCTACGCCATAAAAATCTAATAAGGGAAATGTCGAGGACATGAAGAAGGGCGTGATGGCTGCCCTCTAGCACTGCGTTGATCCTTTTCAATTACAAAAGAAGGCAAGTCGAAATGAAAGCTTCTCATTTGAAACATTTTTATTTGCCTATTAGATTACTCAGAAACCTACCTCTCCCGGCCATTCGTTTGAACATGACCCGACCTGCTGCCCTCAAATGGTTGAAGATCAGCACCAATTCTGCCCAGAGGGTCCCTCGTCGTGGTGCTGGTGGCAGCGATCGAAAGCCGGCGAGAATGCTGCCCAGCGATCACGCCCTCTTCCTCGCGCCTTCTTCCACGAGCTCAAACCCATTTTCGAAGTGTAGTGTTGCAAATTGCCGTTGAGAGAAAAATGACGATTATGACTGGAATTCGTTCCAAAACATCGATTTATCAACGTCGAATTCGCGTGCAAGCTCCATTACTGCGTTTGGCGTTGCTTTCGCACTGTTTTGATGAAGCAAATTCCCCATGAGGGAGACTAGGTGTACGTGAGGAAATCGCGTTTGAATATTATCGATAAGCTTAGATAAGTATGATTTTTCTTTTGTTTCGAAATTTCTGCTTTCGTCTTCTGAATAATTTCCATTGAGGCAAATCACGTTACCGCCAAAGTACACATCTTCTCTAATATGCTTCATAGTAGTTAAGGAAAAGGCACAAGGTAGAAAAGGCTTTCGTAGCTGTTGAAGAACTCCCATTGCTGTAGGGTCGCCGTCAGCGGCTTCGTTTTCCAGGATTGCTGTAACTGATTTCAAAATTTTCTTTAACGCACACTGCATTTCCGGGTGAGAGCTAGTCTCGAGGATCCAGACTGTGGGTTGCTCTAACGCGCGCTCCACATACGGGCGCTCGCATCACGACCCACAGTCTGGACCCAACTGCTTCACATGACCAAGGCGCACCAATCACGCTTCAGTATTAGACATTCCTCCTGCACGCTACTGATTGGTCGAAGCCCGTCACGTGATAAAACACGTGCTTTTCCACGAGGCGATCCGATGACGCGACTTTGATGACGCACCCAGGGGCCCGATCGATGGACGCCGCAGTTACCTGCTCGAATGGGCCAGTTTCAGATAAGTTTCGCTCTCTAGAACCGCTTCGACAACGATGCTTTGTGGTTTTTGTCTCTTATATAGACGCTCGAAGCTGTGATCTGACTATTGGGAAAGTTATGCGTAGAATTCGGCCACCGCGCAAGCTCAGTATCCACTGGAATTAACTCATGGCATCTCCTACGCTTCCGAAATTACCCGAATGTCGATTGTGCGGCGTTTCTTGTCGTCGGAGCGACAAAACGTTCAGCATACAAAGGAACGACGATTTGCGAGAGGCTTTCGAAGAGATATTAGGCGTACAATCACCGGAATTAGCTTCTGAAATATTGTGCGACTCGTGCAAAAGGCGAATTCTTTCTGTAAGGTCAACTCTCGCAGCGAAATCTCGAATAAAGTCGATGTTGTCTCGCGGAGAATTCGTTCGTGGCCCTTCCCCGTCTATTGAGTGCAGAATCTGTTGCCAGGCGTTGAAGTCAACCGTATTTCGCTTGCAGACGTACAAAGATACTCTTGAATGGATTATATCTGCAAAACTGCCGGCGGTGTCTTCTGCGTCTAGCCGGATATGCTATTCTTGCAAAACCCTGGTTACCAAGGCTGCTTCTTCCAAAGAAATGTGTAAAGAAATAGTCAGAACGTATGAAAGAAATAAGGCTTCTCGACAAAAACGTGCTGCTTCGACTCCTGCTCATGTCAAGGCTGGCAGAGTGGAAGCAAGGAGTAAAAGACAAAGGAAAGGCACTTCGGATTCTCAAGTTACGAAAGATTTAGCTGTTAGGCTTTTTGATGACGTCAAAAAAGATTTTGGACCGATTCGTCTTTGCCCTACAGCTCAAATTCATCCATTTGCACAAAAAAACGTTGTCTTCACCCGACTCTTATAGCTGTACAACCCAACAGCCAGAGAGGATGGTATGGTCCTTAACATTGCATGTTCTCAGTACCTTTCATGTTTACAGCAGGTACCTTCGTTCCCAAACCCAAATCCAAATTACCAAGAAACAGGAATAGCCGAAATTCAAGGAGTTGAAGTTAAACGCCGAATATAATATACCGCTCTATCTAAACATGACATTTAGGTTCTTGTACGTTACTCGGACGGTAGCAGTCTTCTGAGACAGTTGCCTTCCCATTTATTTCAATTAGGAAATTCGGTTGCTCGCTATCACGATGGAAGTGAAGTCGCCCGGACCGTTTTAGAACATTCCCGTTTAGGAGCAGATATTTGTGATAAAGTTTTTCAAGGGATAGCACATGAATGCAAAGAGTTAACCGAGAAAAAAGAAAAAAGTTCTATTCTTCGACATGGCCGACCTCAAGACCTTCGGTCATTTACCGTCCAAAAGTTTGAAGAAGAGTTGTCTGCTGTTGCTCCAACTCTTATGAAAGTTCTAGTGACAGCAGCGTCGTCCGAAAGACAAATCCACCAAGAGAGGAAGAAACCTAAAAGAGGTAAAGACATTGGCATTCTCACTGCAGCAGCCATTCTCTTAAAATGTCGTGATAAAGACATGTCCGCTTTACATCCCTCTATTGGACTTCTTCACCACGAAGGCTGTACAAAACAAGCCCTCAGGCAACTTTCAGGGATGAAAATATGCACTTCTCATACCTCGGTACTAAGGAAGATGGACGAAATTTGTGCAATCTACGATCAAGAATTATTGGAGTGGAAAAATGCAATAGAAGTACACGCTTCATTTGTGCCTGTATTAACTTCCGTTGCTGTTTCTGGACTTCCTGTTGACTATCAGATTGTGGGAGACAACCTTGATCTGCAAATCGCTCCCCACTTGTCAACAGTGAAGTACCAGAAACGAACTGTGCACTGGTTTAACGCTATGGCGGTAAAACATGGGGTTTTAGGAAATTACTTACCTGATGATGAAGCTCAGAGGTCAGTTTCTCAGTTGGAAGCAACGCATTGTTTGCCGACAGCAAAGGATCACTTCGACCTTAGGCAGCAATTTATTGTTCTCGTCCAACGAATTCTGACCTTGAGGCTTGCGGCGTTTAAACCGTTTCAAAAAGACGTTACTTGGCACATTGCTCACGAGTACAGCAGTCTTTCTAGAAAACAAACAGAACAAGTAATTCTATAAAATGTTATAACCTGATTATTAACATACCATGCTCTTTTAGGTACCATTAGGTTTGATTTTGAAAAATGAAAACGTTGCTTCTCAGATGATAGAAATACTTCAGCACTTGCATAAGTACGTGCCTGTTGGGCATCAAGTATTTCTGGGAGGGGATCAACTAACCTCAGAGAGAGGGAGAAACGCACAGCTGTCGATGCAAGATGGCAGGACTCCAACAGAGTGTCTTCAGGGCGTCATTTGCAAATCAGAGGACTGGCATGCTGGAGTAGCTTTTCTCTCTGTTTTGTTTCAGATTCTCTACAAGGAAAGTAGTGTCAACGACAAGGGAACTTTGTATCAGTTGCAAAAGTTAATCAACCGCACTTACGTAAGCCGAAAAGTTTCCAAACATGTGTCATCCGTTGAAGAATTTGTTTCTATCGTGTGCGATGCTTACGTGACATCAGCAGCTATGAATCATCTCAAACTGAGTTCAGTTACTGATTCATATCAGCTAGGAAGCAATCCAAAGGACCATATTAATTCGATTGCAACGGTTATTGTAGACAAATACGTTCTTTCTGAGGAAATGGATCAGCGGCGTTTTGATGAATTCAAAGACAACACTGGAGAAGTTGGCCAAAAGTTCCAATGCCGAATCATGTCATGTCAAAGAAAGTTTTCTCATCCCAGTCTCCGTAATCGCCACGAACTGAAAGAGCACCAACAAGATCTCACTGATACTCATGACAGAGCAGAAATACCTGCAGATCAGTCAAGCAGTGTCAGAGGCACTGACCATGTTTTTGAGTATGGAGCGGCTTTCATGAAAATGGCTCTTCTCTACAGAAATTTTACTGACGCAATTCACGAAGGAGACGGCCAACGGGTTTGCTTGGTTTGGAAATATTTTACCCTACACTTCTTTGCCTATCGGCACACAAAGTACGCCTTAGAAGGTCTTATACTATCTGCTCGACTGGGCTTTACTCTTACTCCCAGAAAGGCAGAGCAGCTCAAGTGGAATCGCTTTGTTAATGCCACAGGAAAATTGGGAAAAAATAAACCACTTGATCTACATCTTGAGCACCTAAATAATATTACCAAAAAGCTTCTTAAACGCTTAGGAGCAAATCTCACTGAAAAGGCATCTTCACGTTGTAGCCAATCAGCGGGAATAATGAAAATGTTAGAAAAGAGTCTTCAGTCTTGAACAGATACCAAACCGGCCCATGGCCAACACGGGACGTTAGACACAAAGGAAGATTTTGATATTTTGATTCGTTCTTTGAATGAACTACGAGCAACTAGCTTCACACATGGAAGAGCTCACTCTTCTTTTCCTTCATTCTCTAGCGACGTATTAGGCAAGTTAAACTTACCAAAGTTTTTCACTTGGGTGAATGACCACAAGAAAAAAATTCTACATCGTCGTGCTGATTTTGTAGTTTAGTTTAGACTGTAATTCGAATAGGTCCGATGTTCAATTATCTATCAATCTTTACTCGGAACAACTTTCTGCCTGAGGTATTATTCCTTCTTCTATGATGCCCGACTGTCCGTATGTCCGGGTAGGGTAAACGGCTTTTCAGAAAAAACAAGCAAAGAACCGTTTACCCTACCCGGACATACGGGTTCCTGAAGTTTGGAAACAGTATTTCGTTGTATCTTTTATTATTATTAACGGCGGATGATATTCCTTCTAGTCGCTGTCTTCCTGCTCTGAAAAGACTCCTAAAGCCTTTTTTAACATTGAGAGAGAATCAACACACTCAGACGTTAAGCTACTACTGCTGCTCGTGCTCGAGAGGTTGCCGGAAGAGGTAGAACTTCCTTCCTCCTCCTCCAAGTTCCGCCACTCTGCATTCTTCTTCTGAAAATGGTACAAGACTACCAGCTCATCTGCTAACTGAAGTTTCTCGTCTGTATCGCCAAAAATTTCCTCTATAGCTGCCATCACAAGACGAGCTTGCTGGGTTCCCCCAATAGGGAATATAATTTTTTCACAGTCTTTTACAGTATACAGGATTCTGTAGTTGCGACAGACGTTGTCGATCAGCTCGTTTGTCATTCCACTTCCAACGGGTCTACTAGTGTAAATCGGTATTGGAAATTTGTTTGTTTTTACTTGCTGCAGAATTTGTTTGAAGAGCTGTTCACTTTCTGCGTCCTCGGGCCGAAGCTTTCTTTCCTTTTCAGCATTACACTAAAATTAATAAAAAGAAAATTACATGTGTTAATTTATATAGGTAAAATTTTTACCTCATTAGTGGTCTTTTTTAATTCGGGAAGCAACTGTGTGCAATCGTCATTCTCACATGCGCATTTTCTAGCACATATGTCGCAGCATGCGTGTAAAGGAGTATCCAACACCAGTGGTTTCCAGCCGAATTCTTGCAGAAGCAATTTACGGCGACAATCAGAAGTATTTTCCACGTAGTGTTTCATTTTTGCATCAGCCGTTCTAAGCTGCTTACGATGCCAGACAAGGTAGGCCTTGGATGACTGGCCGTCACGCCCCACCCTTCCACGCTGCTGCACATACTGATCTATTGTGTTCGGAGGTCCAAAATTGATAACATATCTTATGTCAGGAAAATCTAACCCCATTCCAAGAGCTACAGTTGCAATAACTACTCTGCAACTGCCATCAACCCTGCCAAATGAACAAGCTACCTCAGCTTTAATTTCCTTTTCCGTCGAACTATAATACATTGCATAGAGTCGATTTGAAGCGGTTTTGGAGCATCCTGACGAGACGAAAGATAATTCTCCTGGTAATCCTACGCGAAAAGAATCAAAGACTAGTCCACAGTCTTTGAGGCTTCTGCAGTAGATTATTGTTTTGTCGGCTTTAACTCCCTTTTTCTTGAGGCTGTCTACTACCCAAGAAAAAATCTTTTCTGGATCATTTGTGACTTTCTCCACAACATATTTAATATTTGGTCGATCGGGGTTAACTTCAATAAAAGCAGGATTTTTTAAACTCAAAACCTTAGCAATCGTTTTCCTAGTAGAAGCTGCGGCGGTAGCAGTTAGGCACAAAACTGGAACGTCTTCGTCAACTAATGCTCTGAGTTCACCCAGACGGCTGTACCACTCTCTGAATGCTTGAGATTGCTGCTTTTTTTCATTCATTCCCGTATTATTATCATTAGAAATCAAATTTTGCATGGATTAAGAGTAGGAGCTTACCAATCTGTTACACAATGAACCTCGTCGATAACTATTGACACAAGTCTTTGTTTGATTTCAATTCTCAGAAGAGCACCTCTCCATCCGGAAGTTAAAATTGTCTCTGGACTAGAAAATACATGAGAAACTTCAGGCGGAATAGTTGTTTGTTGAGCTGAAGTCAAAAATAAGCCATTGATGCCAAAAGAAGCCAATTTTTTAATTTGATCGGAGATAAGCTGGGTAAGAGGTGAAACGATCAGGACTAAAGCTTTGTGCTCCTTGTCTTTCGGAAAAAGAAAATCATGTGCCATTGGTAGAAGGTAATATATAAGTGATTTGCCATATCCCGTTGGAAGAATGGCAAATGTGTCTCTGTTTCGTAGTACGCTCGCGATAGCATCGACTTGCTTTTCCTTGAGGCGACAAGGGAACGTAGGGTATCGTAGAAGAACAGCAGACAGCGCGTTTCGAATTTCGTCGTCAGTGGTGTAAGAAAACGCCATAGTTTTGAGGACTTACGTATTTTTGCTCGTCCGTTTGACTCGGTAAGAGAGGAAGAAGACGAAATTCGGAGCTATAGGTTGCACGTACTAGGCCCGATTCTGCGTACTTCTTTTCGATTCCGATCGATCTCAATGACGCCGACGTAGTCTGTAACAGGTGATACGAACATAAAACAGCCGTACAGCATAGCTTTCTCACGAATCCTCGATCGTTAGTGGTACGTTGATCGACATTCGAGCGTCTATATAAGAGACAAAAACCACAAAGCATCGTTGTCGAAGCGGTTCTAGAGAGCGAAACTTATCTGAAACTGGCCCATTCGAGCAGGTAACTGCGGCGTCCATCGATCGGGCCCCTGGGTGCGTCATCAAAGTCGCGTCATCGGATCGCCTCGTGGAAAAGCACGTGTTTTATCACGTGACGGGCTTCGACCAATCAGTAGCGTGCAGGAGGAATGTCTAATACTGAAGCGTGATTGGTGCGGCTTGGTCATGTGAAGCAGTTGGGTCCAGACTGTGGGTCGGGATGCGAGCGCCCGTATGTGGAGCGCGCGTTAGACCGACCCTCAGTCTGGATCCAGGGGGGGGGGTTCTCACGAGCGCGCGCTAACAGATTCAGGTTTTTTCGAAGAGCGTTTTTTCTTTGGATCTATTAACTTTTGCGTTTCTCTCGATTCGATTGTGGTCAGTGTCCCAATGCCTATCACTTCGCTGTTTTTTGAGCTTCGAGCACCTTCCGTTTCGATTTTCGAGTCGCGGCACTTCCCGGCCGTGTTCCTTTTGACTGCTTGCTTTCTGCGGGCGCTTCTTATTTTTTTAGGCTCTATAGGTATCTCTGTAACATTGTTCCGGGTGGAACAAATTGGCTTCGTGAGTTTAACAGTGCAAAACCCTCGTTTTTTGGAAAAAGTACGTTTCAGTCATCGAAATTTTTCTCTTGATAACAAACTGCTAAACAGATCATCAACGGCAGCAATCTCACTCCCTGTTTGAGTAGCCGTTGACACTTCTGCCATTTCCGTTTGCGCAGAAAATGCGTGTTTCTCTTTGGAACGGTGGTTATCGCGTGAAACGCTAACCGAGGCGGCAGAAGCTTCAACGGCTACTCAAACAAAGAGTGTGATTCCTGACGTTGATAACGTGTTCGGAAGTTTGACATTAGGAGAAGAATTCGATTATTGCACCGTACCTTTTCGCAAAAATAAGTCAAACTCACGAAGTCAATTTGTTCCAACCGGAAAATTGTTACAGAGATACCTATAGGGCGTAAAAAATAAAAAGCGCCCGCGGAAAGCAAGCAATCAAAAGGAACACGGAAGAGAAATGCCGCGACTCGAAAATCGGAACGGAAGGTGTTCGAAGCTCAAAAAACAGCGAAGTGATAGGCATTAGGACACTGACCACAATCGAATCGAGAGAAACGGCTAAGTAGATCAGCAAAGAGAAAAAACGCTGCTCGAAGAAAGAAGGCGTAGGTGTTAGCGCGCGCTCGTGAAAAACCCCCCCTGGTCTGGATCCTCGAGACTAGGTGAGAGCCAACGGGTTTTAGTTGTGCGCTGAAGCTTTGTGTGTACTTCATCTAATACCTCTTGTCAGACAGTTGACCACTGTGTACCGTGCGGCGAGAAAAAAGTGTAGACTGTGTTTACTGCTTTCTCCAAATGTTTAAACCACGTTTCGCTCTTTGACGCATCGGATGCAGCCAAAGCAAGACTATGTGCTGCCCAATGAGTAAATACAAGTGTTGGAACTAGAGATCGTAGCTTCATAGGAGTAGTCGAGATTCCACAGTTGGCACATTTGACCGGAGCTGTCGATCCATCAGTAGTTGTGATGGTGACCAACCGTGAGACAACGGTGTGGCGCGGTATGATAAGAGAACCAGGTACGGATGCTCCGCCTTCTTAAGCATCTCCTTCACCGTTTTAACCATTCTCTAGAGCTGCTTCCCCGTTGCTCTGGGATAATGGGGGCTGCTGATGATGTGTTGGAAATCGTACGCCTTTGCGAACTCGGCGAATAAATCCGACGTGAACTGTGGACCATTGTCCGAGAGAGCGATGGCCGGGATTCCGTGGCGAGCGAACATCGATTTTAGGTGACATATAACCGCTGAAGACGTAGTATTCTCCAGTTTAGCGACTTCCGGGTATCGAGAGAGGTAGTCGACGACCAGAAAATATTGGCTTCCTTTATATTCGAATAAGTCCATTCCAATAGTGTGGAAGGGGTGTGGAAGACTGTCGGTCGGAATCATTGGTTCCAATGGATTGGGTCTCTCCTTTCTGCAGATGACACACTGCTCAACCATTCGTTTCATGTCGTCGGAAAGACCTGGCCACCAAATAGACTCTAGCGCGCGAGCTCTGCATTTCGTGGTGACCGGCGTGTATTCTTTCGAGCATATCGCTTCGAAGCGCTGGCGGGATAATGAGGCGTGATCCGCGTAGAAGTAGATTCTGCTGCCGTTCAGCTCCGCCACAATTGGAAGATATTTCTTTATTTCGTCGTCGAGCGTATCTTTTGCTGGCCATTCATTCTTGGTAAATGACACGATACGTAGGCAGGTGTTGTCAGCCGTTTGAGCTGCCTTGATCTCGGCTAATTTCGTTGACGACGCCGGAAGAAATCCTAAGAATGTCGATGCATACACCTCAGACTCTACGCATATCTCCTCCACTGCTGGGTCAGAAATAGGAAGCGGCGCGCGAGAGAGGGTCTAATATAGACGAAGTCAATGACAATAGCGAAAGAGCCGAGAACGAAAGCGAATACGAGAGCGACGACGACGACGAAGATATTTTATACAAATTGACGCCAAAAGGCGAGCTCGAATTTCAGGTCTTGTCGTTGTTAGGAGCAAGCGTCTTCGGACTGCGCGCGGAAAGCGGCAGCTGCCCGGGAGGAGGTGGGAGTGGCGGGCCCGAAGACAATCTTGACGACGATAGTGATGACCACGGCGATGACGGAAACGACAGGACCTACCAAGCAGATGGCGAAAAAAACGACGGAGTCGAAAGTGAAGATGTCGACGAGGAAGAGAGCGACGACGACGAAGACAAGGAAGAGGGCGATATCCCTCTTCGTCAACGTCGTAGGCAATCTCGTAAACGTCGCGCTACGGCTTCTCAACAGGGCGAAGCTTGTCGCCGTCAACGTCGTCAGAAGACAGTTCCCGACTTGTGACGGAACTGAAAAGTATTCTTCCTGATGATTACACAGAAACAGTGTTTGAAGCCAGCGCGACTGTTCCGACGTTTGACGAGTGCACCGAGCCAATTGGAATAACTTCGGCTTTGACGGGCAAAGAAACGCCGGTCTGGTTTTTTCGCCTTTTCCTTGACGATGTTGTGATGAATCACGTTGTGATGAATCACATTGTCATCGAAACAAAACGGCACGGCAAAAAAACGGTAACACGTTCTTTCACAGTAATTCAGGTATAATTTCTTTCCTAGAATCCATCTTTTTCGACGTCAAACGAAATCCTCGTTGTTTTTGGTATGATGATTGCTTTTGGCATAAAATCCGCCCCATTCCTAGAAGACAATTGGTCTTATCACCCGCTTCTAAAATCTCCGCGCGCAACAAGAAACATGGGTTACAAGAGATTTCGTGTCCTGTTATCTATGGTGGCCCTGAAGGGTCACATATGGTAACATACATTTAACAACGTGCAACGTTGGCCGTGCAACGTTGCCTTTGCAATGTGGAACATTGCATGCCTTTGCAACGTGCAACGTGCAACTTTCAACGTCCAACGTGCGTCCTGAAACGAAAGTGTTTCAGAAAATATGAACGAATGGTTCACATTTGATAAGCTATCTGTCATCCGCAAGCGGGGTTGTGACGCTTTTTTTGCATTTTGCATTTTGCATGCCTTATGAAGTAGGTGTACAGTCATGCGCCAGATGTAAGAGTAAATATCTTTAGTTCGCGAATTGTAGAGCATAAATGTTCTTATAGCTGCCAAATGCAATACTTATCACACTAATTAATTAATTATGCTCTTAGCTGTCATTCGTTTATGGAATATTTATATATGAAATGTTATTCTTTGGTTTTTAACGATTTTAGTCGACCAATACACTACCTCGCCACACTCAGTAGGTTATTAGATAATTGCAATACGTGTACGGTGTGTGTGCCAAATTTCTTTTTTAGTGCTTCCGGAATTTTCTTTTCAATTTTGTTTACTCTATTGGAGTGAGGAAAAGATATACGCCTTCTGCAAGACGAAGGCGCTAATGTGTCAATTATGTGGTGAACGTTACCTTAGGTGATTTTTCAATCTTGCGAATCTGAAGAAAAATGCTTACAATACCAGACAGGCTTCTTTAGAGCACATTCGAGCACATATCGTACAAATGTTATCGAATGATGAAAAGTATGAAATGGCTGTGCCAGTGTATAAGATCAGCTAAGCTAACGCACGCCATTAATTAAAAAATTAACGGTTGCAGTAGTGCATCTTTACTGGCATGAAGAGCGGTGTTTAATATTTGCCATTGGAAGGTAATTATTAGCACGCTATACAAAGAGTCAGGCCCTAATGTTTTCGTTATTTATAAAAAAGTTTAGTACCGCAATTGTTATATTTTGAATTTGTTGTAACTAGCTTGTATTTTCTGATTTTACTACTGCATTTCACTGAAAGACTATTACCTCTATTGACGCGACGAAGCCATTCAATGAGATCTGTTCCCTTTTTGAAGTATACGGCTGCTGCTAGTTGGCCGCTTGCCTAAAAATACGCCCATGCATGCATATGCGTGCATGTCCTCGCTAAGTGGCTAAATCATCATAACGTTTTGATCTAATTTGTGGTTGATCTCATTTGCACGCCCAACAGTCCTCATTGGCCAGCCAGGAACTAGTTCCCCGGATTATTTCAAATCCAAACCGACCTAGTTCGTCTGTGCTGCCGCAATCATGATGGATAAAGCGCCTCGTTTTAAGGAAAACGGTTAACCTACGACTTTAAACTGGCAAGATAAAGCATCGCGACTTTCTTGCAGCTCCGGAGGACGGGGGTGGAAAACCGTGCAAAAGATTCCGCGATTCGAAAAGTCGGGTCCCGTTTTCAGGTTCTTCCCGGTTTAACTTGCGATTTCCTTGTGATCGCAACGCCTCATCTGCGCAGATACGACTCGGAGCAACAAGACAGTCATGCCGAATAGTAAGAACAGGACACGTTTTCGTAACCGCTCGCGCATACATAGCAAAAGATCATGGCCGTATAACACGTTGCAGGCAACGTGTCATACGGAGCGTTGCTTAATTCGTTGCATACGGTCTTGACACGCTACGTCACAACGAAAGCCCGCCCCTTATTAACCAATTACCTGTGCACGTGCAACGAGTAATAATCTGATTACCTGGGAGCGTGCCTCTGGAATCCACTGTAATCGGCCTCACGCGAGCAGATTAGCACAAAATATTATATTTATTTTTTTATTTTCTATAAATTACTATTTACAGTTGTAGCAACTAAATCCTAATTTCGACCTGATTCGTGCACTACAAAAACCTAATACTATCATGCATTGTGTAAAAAATTCTATAAAAATTCTTTAAAAAATTCGAGAAAAAACAGGGATGCCATGTACAAATTCTAATCTAACCTAAACTAAAAATTTACAGTAGACTTACTTGGTTAAGAAAATAAAAACGCTAAAAAGAGAAAAATTAGCCTTCCCCACCCTGCCCAGCTTACCGCCAAGTGCTCCACTCCTGACACGAAATATGACTGCTACAGCCTAAAGAAGAAGCAATTAGTATATTTTCTAACCCTCCCGTCCGGCGACCTTCGTTTTGGGTCCTTTCTCGCCCCTTCGGTGGCGCGGACTAACCAAAGATGCCTACAAAAGATGCGATTGAGAGACTTATCAGTTTTGAGAAGGGTCGTTCTCCTCACTTACGCACCCCGGCTAGCATGCGCGTTTTTTTCAGCGAAGGCGAACGCCGTCGCCGTAGAGAAGTCGATCTCTAAAAGGCTAGCTGACATCCTCGCGTAATCTATCGTCCGGCTTACTTCGACTGGGTCGATTCCCTGAACGGCACAGCAAAGAGAGATCGCAACGACCGTTTGGCCGTCGACCGTTGACTGTTTTGAATAGGGTGTGCGCGCCTGTCACCTGACTATGTAGAAGAGTGTTGCGCGTGCGAAATTCGAATATTTTATTGCTCGCGACGAAAAGCAGCTCTTATGTCATCGAGGCTGCTCTCGTGTGCTTCAACAAGCGCGGATACTGCATCTGCGCGGTTTTTCTCCTTTTCTTCGTTGCTCAAGGCAACATCGGCGTAGATCCCGGTGAATTTCGCGAGGGTTGCCTCGTAAAATGCCTAAAAATGATCTGGGATCTAGACAGACATCATCGAAATGCAACAATACATCGTTCCCTTTTCTACCCTGGAGTTCTGCGTGTGCACTTTCGTGTCCTTCCTGAAGTACGTCTCCACGACCTCTCTCATCCCGTCCTCGTTTGCTTTCTCCTTCTTGACCAGGTCAATGGCTCTGTCCCTCACTGCTTTGAAAAAGCGACATCTCCACGTACGGAACCAGGCCTTCACCTCCTTCATGGTCTCATCGCTGAGCTGTTGCTCGATGACGTGAATTGCTTCGCTTGGTGGATTTCTCATATACATGAACAGCTTTCTCATTTTCGTCTGCTGGGACTTCTACATTGCGACAGAGGTAAGTATTTACCACAGCTTGACTCTTCAGTTGTTTCATTTACCATGATTGTTCTTGTTGCCTGTTGTCCAGTTGCAGGGCGCCGAGGCTCGATTCGAGGCAGCGGTCCTTCGAAGTCGTCGACGAAGTGTCGGAAGCGGCCACTGAAATGCCTGTCGATGCAGGAAAGCACCGTATTTCCCACAGCTAACGCCAGGTTCTCCGGCCATTCTCTTTCAGGTGCGTTCAAGCTGTCGTGCTGAGATGAGCCTCGCTGCTCACAGGAACTGATCGCGTACTCGAGGTTTGATAGACTTTCAGCGTCAATTAGATCTTCTGGGTTTATCGTTTCCAGGTCGTGAGAAGATTGCTCCATGGTGATATGTTTACAACTAACATCCAGAGCTACTTGTAAGGTAAGCTGCAAGATGGATTCTCGCGCCTTCGTATTGGCATTTATCACATATTTTTATTGCGGCTTCTAATTTATACTCGTTCGATTTCGTACTCGTTCTTCAAATAAAAATTGTTTTTGTGGTTATGCTTAATCTCGTTGTCCGTGAGTTCGCAGAATTCCCTAGCACTTTGACGTTGCTCGTCATCGCTACTACTGTCTGCGTTCTGTTGTGCCGTTTCATAGCGACCAGCAGCTTCTACACCGACCCCAGATCCTGGTACCATTTCCCAGTTGCATTTATGGTACATCATCACAGTGCCACGTATGACACTAGGAGGCATTATTTCTTGGTGATCGGTTCTGTTCAAAAAGAACATGAACTGTGGCAGTTTTGTTTCCCTATCCTTTCCCTGCTCGCATTCATAGTACCATTGCAGTTTTAGCCATGGATAGATTAGGCCGTCACACCCTAGTACAAATTTATTCATTATTGATTAAACGTCTTGGGCAGCGGTGATTGCCTTTATGTGTGAATACGCTAAGAATTCGAGCTTCAGCCAAGTTTTTTCCTCTCTCATCCTCAGCCAGTTCTACGTAGTAGTTTCCATTGACTACGACTTCTGTTTCATGTGACCTAAATGTATGTGGAAATAGTTATTTATTTTCTGCTATAATCATTTGTACTTTTCGGTCATATTCTCTGGCAAAGACAACGACTGATAGTGGAAGAAATGACGGTTCTCTTTTTCTGGAAGATCGATCCAGTGATTTCCGTAATACAAACGGTAAGCCTTTAATATGTCCCTTTTTTCGGCGTCTCACACGTGTCTTTTTAGAGGTACTCTGTTTTCATATTGTGCCTTTCCCAGAACGTACCCCTTTTGAATTTCTTTAGCTGTCATTTTTCTTTTAGAAGGACGTCCTCTGTCTGATGCGAGGGATCGTCGCACAAAGTGAAGGTCAAGCAAGGTTTGGCACTTGTCGCCTAGGCGAAATAATTTTCCTTCTCCGCAGGGAAAAAAGATTTGCGTCTAGTGGACTTCCTTCAATCAGCGTGTCGAAGGCATCTTTCTCATAGACTACAGCTTTTCAAGATGTCATATCAGGTTTGCTGATGACACCTAAGCGATAGCGATGGTTACGCATTAACTAATTAAGTAAATATGTAATACTCAGATAAATTTAATTCGCTTACCTTTGTTGACTCTATCTAGTACCGTCCTAATACCAGTTGTTAGAGAATCCATAAGAACGACGTCTCTTTCGATGTTTTTGTAGTTTGTCCTCTTAACTGTTGTGCAAACGGCAAAGTCGACGTTCCCTTGCTCGGTCCTCCTCCCGAACCGTTACAAGCTCTTCTGACAACTAACACACCACAAGCCAAAGAATTCAGAAAAAAAATACGCACATACAATTCCTGCTTCGTTATGACGTCATTTCAAGCGCACACTTTAGTCGAGCCCGGATTCATGCCCACCTTTAAAGTTCAAGGGCAAATTTATCACAATATCGGACCTCTGACTCCTGCAGCTGAACAGCGACCCCAATTCGTTCAAGTATACTTCATAGACGATCGCGGACAACAAGCCGACGCCAGATTATCTTGGCAAATAGACCGAGAATCGCAGTTAAATAGACACACCACCCTTTGCCTACAAGACATGCTTCACAAGCACAACGAGCACGTGCGCATTTTTAAAACCGCCCTCGAACAGCGAACACCAGACATGCCCGACTATCGTGTCGTTATACGTGCAGACAGAGTTCCCCGAGGCCAACACCAAAGAACGTTCAATGCGCCATCTGGCAACGACGTCGCCGCCCTCTTACCCGAAGGTCAAGAAGGATATCGTGACATCGTCCTCTCCAATAGAGATAGTCGAATTAAACGCATTACCGAAATTCACAGATCTTACGATTCGTTACAGTATCCGCTTCTTTTTCCAAGAGGAGAAGATGGTTACACAATATTGTGCAGACAGAAGGATCCGAAAACGAATCAAATTACCGAGAAAAAAATGTCTATGCTGCAATTTTACGCATTTCGAATCATGCAGCGCGACGGCGACTTTAACATTCTTCTGCGCGCAGCCGAATTGTCCCACCAATTCATTGTCGACGTTTTTGCAAAAATCGAAACTGACAGACTGAACCTCCTTCGCACTAAGCAAGAACAATGTCGTGCTGCCTCCTACACGGCGCTAAGAGATGCAGTCGAAACTGATGGCGACGCGAGCAACGTTGGTCAATTGGTCGTTTTGCCTTCTTCATTCACCGGAGGACCACGATACATGCACGAAAAGTGCCAAGACGCAATGACGTACGTCAAGCATCACGGAGCTCCCGATTTATTCATAACCATGACCTGCAATCCAAATTGGCCGGAAATTACGAGCGAACTCCTTCCGGGACAAACACCAAATGATCGACACGATCTCATAGCAAGAGTTTTCCGCTTGAAAGTTGAAAGGTTCATGTACCTCGTGGACACGCAAAACATTTACGGCATCAAACGCTGCCACGTTTACACGATCGAGTGGCAGAAGCGCGGCCTACCTCACGTACACTGTCTCTCGTGGATGGTAGAAAAAATTCGTCCCGATCAAATAGACAGCATCATAAGCGCCGAACTTCCCGACCCCAACGAAGACCCAGCACTTTTCGCAACGATAACCAAGCACATGATCCACGGACCTTGCGGCCAACTCAATCGCAGATCTCCTTGCATGAAAGACGGCCAATGCACAAAACGCTATCCAAGACAGTTTTTGCGCGAGACCATCACATCTCTCAACGGTTATCCGCTGTACCGACGTCAATCTCCAGACGACGGTGGAGTAGAAACGACTATAGGCAGATTTCACGTTGACAACAGGTGGGTCGTTCCGTACAGTCCATTTCTATCGCGCACATTCGACTGCCACGTGAACGTCGAATACTGCAGGTCCATTTGCGCCCTAAAATACCTGATGGCCTACTTGAACAAGGGCAAAGACAAAGCTGTCGTCGGCTTGGCAAATCAGCATAGAAACGACGAAATCCTGCGGTACCAAATTGCGAGATACATTAGTACAAACGAAGGCGTCTGGCGCATGCTGCAGTTTCCCATTCACGACCACTTTCCAGCAGTCGAACAACTTCAAGTCCATCTGGAAAACGGACAGAGAACGCTGTTCACCGTTGAGAACGCCCCTGACCGTGCAGCAGAACCTCCTGCTACGACATTGACGGGTTTCTTCGAGCTCTGCTCTAATGACGATTTCGCCAAAACTTTGCTATACATCGACGTTCCGTAATACTACAGATGGGTCAACAAAAAGTGGCAGAGAAGAAAGCAAGGTCACATCGTGCCCGAAACTGACGGCATTAGAAAGTCAAAAACTTTAGGACGCATTTACACGGTTCATCCGAAAAACACCGAATGCTATCTTTTGCGACTTCTCCTGCTTCACGTTCGAGGACCGACGTCTTTCGCTGACCTGCGCACAGTAGACGATACCGTTTTTGATACGTACTCCGAAGCGTGCAGAGAACGCGGACTTTTGGCCGACGATCAGCATTGGCACCTCGCACTAACCGAAGCCACGGTCACCGATCGTCCTTATAAAATTCGCGACATGTTTGCCATCATGCTCCACATGTGCGAAATTTCTGATCCTCTTCGTCTATGGGAACAACACAAGGAAGCGATGGCCCAAGATTTCCTCCGAACGCTTCGCAGACGCGCAAACGACGACACACTTCCGTATACCGACGAAATTTTCAATCGAGCCCTACTATGCATCGAAAACAAGCTGCTTTCGTTTCCCGGAGGAAAGCCACTTAGCGATTACCATTTGCCCAGTCCTGATCGCTCTTCTGAACAAGACGACGACACTCTTCCAAGAGAAATTGCCGCTGAATACTCTTATAACACCGCGGAATTGCAAGAACGACTCACAGCGAACGAAGCGTCTCTCACGCAAGATCAAAGGCACATTTACGAAGAATTACTTGCCTACGTCGCTCGAGGTCCCGACGATAGAATTATTTTTCTCGATGCGCCAGGAGGAACAGGAAAAACCTATTTGCTCAATCTTTTCCTTGACAAAATACGATCGCAAGGCGACATAGCCCTTGCAGTCGCTTCTTCCGGAATTGCAGCAACACTTCTCACTGGCGGCAAAACAGCTCACTCCGTTTTCAAGCTACCCCTCGACATCAGTCGCTACGAACGTCCCACGTGCACCGTTCAAAAAAACACGGCAAGAGCGCGACTTCTTTGCTTGGCCAAAGTTGTCGTTTGGGACGAATGCACCATGGCAAACAAGAAAGCTGTGGAGGCACTAGATCGATCTTTGCGTGACATTCGAAACAACGACGCTCTTATGGGAGGTTTACCTCTGGTACTCGCAGGAGACTTCAGACAGACATTGCCCGTAATACCGAAAGAACAAAAGCTGACGAAATCGCCGCGTGTTTGAAGTACTCCCGCATCATATGGCCGAAAGTTCGAACACTGCGCTTAACCACAAATATGAGAGTCCACCTCTACGGAGACCGCGAGTCGGGATCTTACGCGCAGTTGCTCTTGCTAATCGGCAATGGAACGATCCCCACGGACCCTGAAGACGGTCTCATCAACGTTTCTTGCGGCACAGTAGTGCAATCTTCCGACGAGCTCATACAAGCCGTTTTTCCTCAACTTCACGAGCAATACAAAAACACAGCCTGGCTTGCCGAACGCGCCATTCTCGCTCCTCGAAATGACGCTGTTAATCAAATAAACGACACTATGCTTCAGCTTATACCAGAAAACGAGAAAGTATATCTGGCCGTCGATACGACAATGGAACCAGACGACGCTGTCTACTATCCTACAGAAGTTCTTAATTCGCTGAATCCCCCCGGTCTTCCTGCGTATACCTTGGCACTAAAGGTGGGTGCTCCGATTATGCTTCTGCGCAACATCGACGCCCCGAAACTGTGCAACGGAACGAAATTGACCGTTACCCGACTCTGCCCCAACGTCATAGAGGCGACAATATGCACAGGACAGTACGCTGGCGAGAGTGTATTTATTCCGCGCATCCCCTTAATTCCTTCTCATTCCACTATTCCGTTAAGAGACTGCAGTTTCCAGTAAGACTGTCCTTTGCAATGACGATAAACAAATCGCAGGGACAGACATTGAAGACGGTAGGTCTCAGTCTTCAGACCAAATGCTTTGCTCACGGCCAATTCTACGTAGCCTGCTCGCGTGTAAGTTCTCCTACGAATTTGTACGTCCTGACAGAATCTCCAAAAACAGCTAACGTAGTCTATCACGAAGTGCTTTAGCCCCACCTTCCCCCTTCCCTAACCGCAACTTTATCCTACGCCTCGAAAGAGGCCAACATTTTTGGGCCACGTGGCGTACGGACCTCCCCCTGGTGTGGCCTGGGTAACGCCGACACGTACGCCAGTAGGTAAGTAAGTAATAAATTTAAAACCACACCCGGGCGAAGCCGGGTAGTCAGCTAGTCACGAGCTAATTGGCAACATTCTCCAACGACCAATGAAGCCCGGCGAGCCCCAAGCGCGCGCGCGCGCGCGCGCGCGCCCTTTCGATCAGACGTTAACGACGGTTAAACCGTAGCTTTAACCTGCCATTAACCTGACCAAAATTATCAACCTAAAGTAAGAGGCCCCTTCTAAACACGATGATCCGAAAGGGAATCGGCAGCGAAACCAGGTATAAAAACGCGCTCTGGAACCAATCACGTCAAATACGCGATGGAAACTGCGCGATTTACTCAAAACGAGCATGCAGGTTTCCTCCCCCGGGCACCCCAATCTCCCCCGCGCGACGCTCACGATCCCTCACGCACACGCAGAACCTCCCCGCGAAACGCCGAAACTCGAAAAAACCGCAGCGAAAACGGACAAACAATACGGTGGCCCTGGAGTGCCATTATCTTGTCAAGAACAACTTGACATTAAACTGTAAACAAGAGAGGCATTGGCATCTTGACATTGAACAAGATGGGGTTGGGTATCTTGACATTGAACAAGGTAGACTTGGCAACAAGGTAGACTTGGCATCTTTACATTGAACAAGGTAGACTTGGCATCTTTACATTGAACGAGATGGACTTAGGCATCTTTATATTCGACGAGATAGGGTTGGGCATCTTTGGATTCCACTTCAAATTGAACGATGCCCGATGCGTTTTCGAAAATTTTTTCTTTTATTGTAAGCAACTCGTTGTCAACTGAGAACTCTCAAATCGTGCTAAATAATCATAAAAGCGCTTCGAACACCGCGCAAAACGATTAATCGCTATTGCAGTCCAAACAACTTCGACGTCGGCGAGTGGAAAAACTTCTTCAATCATCAATCCCTCAATCGTCCTCAACGTCATGGTCCTCGTCACACGGCATGTCAGAGGCAATGACTTCGGACATTGCCTCTGCAGTTAGCCGATTGGCGCTGTTTATTGAAAAGCATGGACTGCAGACCTCCATGCACCACTGAGGCAAGTCTCGAAGTGGAGGCCCCAGTGGGCGCCTGCCTCCGCAGCCCATAACTCTTCCCATGATTTCCGCGTCCTTCATGCCACCGTAGATGGGCTTCCGCTGCACCATCTCTACGATAATGACCCCGACAGCCCACATATCGGCCAAGGCGGTTTTGGCGATTGTGGCGTCATACATTTCAGGGGCCATGTACGGCCATGTTCCCCTCTGCCCGACGCACGTTCGTAGCGTTTGTTTGGCGATCATCGACATGCCCATGTCGCAAAGTTTCGCATCACCCGACGTTCCATCGATCTAGACAATCACTTCACAAAATGCTGAGCCAAGAAAAACAACAGTCTTACAAGAATGTTCGACGGCTTGACATCGAAATGAATGATCTTCATTCCATGCATGTAGGCAAGTCCCACGCACATTTGTTGAGCAATAGATTTCTTCTTTGACTGCGGGAACGTCTACAAAGCAAGAACATGTATTATGACATGAGAAAAACATCAAACATACCTTGGAATGGTCGAACACCAATTTTCCCAACGATGAGCCAAGAACAAGTTCCGTGATGAGAATAATACCGTCAGCGTGATCGACGTAGCCAAAAAATTGGACAATATTTGGATGGTTAAGCACACTAAAAGAAAGTCATATTTTTCTAATAAAAAATCTAGGATATTTACTTACGCTAAGATTTCAGCTTCCTTTATGGCATCTACTGAATTTGACTGAATCGAGACTACTTTTGCCGCAACCGTAGCCTTTTTATATGTTGCTTTATAAACGGCTCCAAAGGCGCCCTGGCCAATGGGATTTTTATCCAACGTAACGTCATTTCTGTCTGTAAAAAAAATTAGGAACCAAAGACAATAACGAATTACTTACCAATTTTGAGTGCAATGCTCATGGTTGGCGAATCATGACTCTCGCCGCTGATTGACGATGACCGTTTCATCCGCAAAGACACTTCGCTGTCAATCTGAACAACGACGTCGTCCCTCTCTTCGTCATCACTTTCACGAACGTTCAACCCTCTCTTCCTCGAGTCGCCAGCCTTGGGCAGGACTACCCCAAAATGTCATAATAAGTAGCTATAGCCTCAATAACAAAAGTGATGTACTTGATTTCCCTCGGTTAGATTTGGCTTTGCCTATTGACGATGTAACTGGCATGCCGTCACTTACACCTTCCCCAGGAGCGTCGACGACCATAGCGTCCATAACGTCTATTTCCAACCGTAAATACAAATTCAGGATATCGTGTTTTATGAGTTAAACCTTTGGGTGGAGTAGCATATATCAGGGGAATTTTCTTCGGATTGTGTAGTTTGAAAACTCCCAGACTGAATGGTTCTGATTTTTCTGTAATTGGATTTATAATTTTTTGAGATAGACGATTGTTCTTCCTCTGCACGACGTGGAAAAGCAAAACATCTACAGAGTACAAAGAGACGAAAAATACGATATGAACTCGACCGCAAATTTGCCATACATGAAAAATAGGAGTCCACTCCTCCTTGTCTAGCAATCTCGGCAAAGAAAACGGTCCAAGCCTTTTTCTGAACATCCTCATACGTCGCTGAGGCGGGCATGTGAAATGTGTGGATAAGGACGTCATCGATTGCTCCTTCCATGACAGCGAGATCTAGCGTTCCTTTCTTATTTTTGCCCAGTCGTCTAGGAATCAACCGCACTTCTATCATCTATAAGCAAGAAATTATTTATGACACACCATAAAACCCTAATATAAAACTGACTTTTGACGAATCGTCCAAAGACCTCGCCTCATTTTCCCGTCTCTTTGAGGAAGCCGTGATGCCTTTCCTCAAAGGTCTTGAATGCGCGACTCCTCCTCCTCCTCCGCGACGTTTAGACTTCTTCTCCTCGGCGTACAATCGGTGAATCCGTTCTAGCTCCATTGCCTCAGATACTACAAAAAGTCGTAATAATCGTCAGCTTGAAATGTAAGCAAAATGATTTCAGCACGCGTACTATCATTTTCTTCTTTCTGCTGGGCAGATTCGATGCCAGTCACCTTCCCGTCGGCCAGGCTGATAATGAGCTGTTGCTCTGTCGTTTTTCGGCCAGCCGTTTATTCGAACGTCGCTGGAAAACTTGCTAGAACATGAAAACCCTTGCGTAATGCTGTCGTAACTGGGCGTAGGTGAGTGTACTACTATTTGAAACGTTGATGAGGTCGTGAGACGGGCAAGAAATGAAGAAGGTCGTAGCGAACGCGTGAAAAGAAAAGCCCGTATATCCTCGAAACAAAAACATTGCACGCATGCGCATGATTCCTTTCACACATAAGCCTGTCAAGGCATTATTTATGTTTCACAATTCGTTCGATGCAACACTGCATTATACTACGTATGACGCAAAGTCAAAAGCTACTTCGATTGCCGTGTTGATGTCCAGGGTGCACATGTCATCTAAGTTCAGTTGTCGTCGTCGAAGGAATCGGTCAGCCAGACGCCTCAAAGTTTGTGGAACATCAACAGCTTCCGTTACGCCTCCAAGGAGTGTTCCACCATACGTAAGAACGCGTTGGACAATAGGCTTTTTGCAGTCTGTAGATCCTAGTAGTCATGCATAAATGTGAATATGTGACGAATAGGTGACGATTAAGCAGAAGCTTACCATAAAATTCCGGAATTAAATAGAGATCGTTTGGACAAGCTCCCCTCTGTGATCTGTGATTTCTTTGATGACGTAGCCGATGGCCATTCCACCTCCGAGCAAAATCATTTAAATCACGTTGCAACAGCGGGGTCAACATGAGACGGATGGCATCGCTGTAAACAAATAGCCTTTAGTTGGTTATAGACCGTTGCTAACAGTACTATTTTCACCGCATGAGATTATTTCCAAAGTGAAGGCCATTTTGCGTGCACATCTCCTGAGATAAATAGTTGAAATTTTGAAATAGGTGACATTGTGTATCCTACGTCAAATTTCGTTCTCCACCAGTGCGTCAGTTCACGCTTCATAACAGACCATAGCGCTTCGATCCTCTGGTTATATACAGATTTCCCGTATTGGTAACTTCTTCGTCCGGCAAAGGCGTCTGGTCCATTGTGCCGTTGCATCATGTGAATAGTGGCCATCATTCCATTTTCTGTTCCGCAGTCAGATCGAATGATGGAGGGACAATCTGTGATGAAGTGGTACTGTTGTCAACGAAAAGACGTTCACATTGATAACGTGACATACATTGCAATGTTTCCACAGACGTTATGTATTGATTTAGCACATAGCGTGGATTATGATTGCTGTTTACCACTTTCAGCCAAATGATTCGTCGCGAGTACCTGAAAGCATGAATTGTACAGATGATAAATCACAAAGCTGTAGCTGTCGTCTGCATAATGCAACGTATCCGTTTATGCATCCATGAATCTGAAAACCGTAATGCGTTAGTTTGTCGTACCCGTCGACGTGCCAGATGAAGTTCGGTCCCTTTCACATTGACGACATTAATCACTTATGTCCATTACCTCTCACGTAAGTTACCTTGCTGCGGTATTGCCGACGCCTAAATCGATGTACACGTCGGGCGTCAACTCCATGGGGATCAAGAACTCTCATGATCTTTCGTACGACGTCTCTAAATGAAGCAGTGTCAGTTAGCGTATGATAATTCATTTTATTGCCGTACTCTTACTGACCTTGGAACTCTGCCACCACAAGTCAATTTCAGCAACGTCCACATCTGTCTGTAACCTATGTCGCACTTTGCCGTTCTAAGAGCTGACTTTAAAAGAGAAAAAACAAAAATATTTACTCCACAAATAAATAATATGAGGGAAAGGAAATACGTACTCGTATTGCATTGACTATGCTCCCGAAAGGCGCTAATTCATGCTTGCGCTTATAAAGATGCATCGTATTCAGATGTCTTTTCAGTGTTCTAAGATCAACATGAACGTAAGGGAATGCATATATTTTGAAGGAATTGCGGAGAAGAGCATAGCGAAGACGTACCTGATGCGATAACCGTGAAAACGAGTTAAATAGTACAGAATGACATCATATCTCTTTCCCGCACGAAAGTATTTCGCTATTAGCCGAGCGAGAGCCTGGGTTAGCTACCGAAAGCATGTCAGCGCAACAGGGCGTGTTCTGATCGAAAATACCATGTCGAATGAAAATGAATTAGCCTAGTATGACCAGAAAGACGCAAATGTAGACGAAAGCAGCCTCGCAAACTCGCACACCTACAGCTCACAATCTCTTACTCGCGCGCGCTAAGATATGGAACGCGGTAAACGTGGCATCATTACATCCTACATCTATGATTGCATAGTACTGCTTTTCTGTGTAAATTGTTAGACAATGTTCGACGCTTACGCCAGGAATCAACGATTAAGCCTTGTGGAAAAGGATTATCATAGTGTTACGTCTGCGACGGCAAAATACAATATACTGTACGTTATGAAGCAGAAAATCCTCTAAGGAGCCGTGCAAATATGCGTAGGTACATGCGTGTACGCCCTACTATGCTTCCTCTAAAGGCGTAACAGTCGCAGGATACGGCAGGCTCAGTACAATTAAAGAAAGGAAAAGCCGAATTAACAAATAAAGAAACGAAAGAACGAACAAACGAAAAAACCAACAAACAAACAACTATTTATGAAGCGATAGGGCTACGCAGAAACGAAAAGCACTTACAAAACTTTTTGAAGCAGTCAAAGTTTTAAGCTGTAGCGTTGAAGTGCTGGTGCTGGCAGGAACATTTCCGCTAAACAACGTGTTCTTTTCTGCTTCAAAAACTTGATCGGGCGAAGGCAGTTAATCTCTAGTCTAAAACTTGAGTAAGTGACAATATAAGGTGCTTTTGAAGCCTGCCAACAAAATCCCTGCCAATTTTCTCATAAAAAATGTCCAATTTAAGTTTGCTGCATGCACGACTAACCTTGTCTAGTTTGCCCAAACTGTTGTTGTTGTTGTTGTTGTTGTTGTAACCCTAACCCTAACCCTACCCGCTAACCCCAACCTCATCTCGTTCAATGTAAAGATGCCCAACCCCATCTTGTTCAATGTAAAGATGCCAAGTCTACCTTGTTCAATGTAAAGATGCCAAGTCTACCTTGTTCAATATAAAGATGCCAAGTCTACCTTGTTCAATGTCAAGATGCCAAGTCTACCTTGTTCAATGTAAAGATGCCAAGTCTACCTTGTTCAATGTCAAGATGCCAAGTCTACCTTGTTCAATGTCAAGATGCCAAGTCTACCTTGTTCAATGTAAAGATGCCAAGTCTACCTTGTTCAATGTCAAGATACCCAACCCCATCTTGTTCAATGTCAAGATGCCTAAACCCCATCTAGTTCAATGTCAAGATGCCTAAACCCCATCTTGTTCAATGTCAAGATGCCTAAACCCCATCTTGTTCAATGTCAAGATGCCAATGCCTCTCTTGTTTACAGTTTAATGTCAAGTTGTTCTTGACAAGATAATGGCACTCCAGGGCCACCGTAAACAACGAGATAACACCCTCA